>NW_010115590.1:0-1785 GCF_000699245.1 Pterocles gutturalis
GGCAAGCTCCCCTGCCAGCTCCCTCAGTACTCTTGGGTGGATCCCATCTGGCCCCATAGACTTGTGTGTGTCAGGGTACTTACTTTTGCTCATAATTATAATACACAGAGATAAATATCTAGTATTTTCTTTTTCGTTTTGTCTCCCTACCCAAGTTCAACGAATGAGCGTCAAATAAAATTTTAATTCTTCCATATATGTGGTCCAGTACATAACATTCTTTCTTGCCAGGCAGTCTCTCACTCTGGGCTACTCCTTGCTCTCATTTGACAAATATGCATACAAACTGTGTCAAGTTCTTCCGTCTCTGCCTTTTAGAGCTGTATCTTTTATTTTGATCTTTTAAAAAGATCTCACAACTTCATAAGCAAAACCCATGTACCTTATTTTAAATTCTTCTTCTCAGTTTCTCTAAGAATGAAATTGGATCATATATATCCACTTACCATTCAGTCCATATTACAGTACTATTCTCAGGAAGGCTAACATGATGAATAAATGCAAAACTTATAAGAGAAAAAGTCACTATTAAGGAGATTGTTCTTTCATAATGATACTAGTCAACATAATGATGAATTGGCTTATTTTCAGTCTATATATATATTTGTCTACTTTTGCTTTTGCAGAAACAGTGGCTTTTTAAAACCTGTACCTTTCAAATCTATAGTAATCATAAGGAAAATATACTTTGTGTTTTCAATATTAAAATTATAAGCAGTGTGTTTGGTTAATTGTTTCAGATGCCACAGCATGACAAGTGAGTCATGGCCATCTGGTGGAAATGTCCAAAGATCAAGTAGTTTTTGAAACAGTAGTACAGATCACACCTGAAAGAAATTCACTGTTGGTTTGCCAATTACTGGAATGTGTAAGTGAAAGACAAAATTAATCATGTCTACATTAACTTTAGTATGATATACTTTATCAATAACAAGGACACCGTGTCTAAGTGCATGTTTTTTTTGAGAAATAATGGAAACTGAGAAAGTGACAGATCTGTAAAATAATAAAGCACTAAGGTAAGGGGGTTTGTTGTTATTTGTAAGATCTTCAGAGTAAAAGCAATGAAGAATTTTTAGAAGTATCACTAGGATGAGTGTTGAAATTTCTGAAATTTCATGGGGGTTAGAAAGATGACTCTGTCCTGGTGGAAGTGCAGTGGGGTGATTCGGGTTCCTAGGTCCAGACAGTTCTGAAGATTATCACAGACTCTGATAAACAACCATGTGTTACCTGAAATTCCCTCCAACATGCTACTCACTGCAGCAACCAGAAGCTCAATTTCTTCTTAATTAGAGGCCTACTAGCTGAGCCTATTGCTAAATAGAAAAGAGTACGACAAGCTGGTCAAGAGCCACAAGATCAAGTGGCATTGATGGGTCCAGTTCATGTTGCAAAGGGCCCCATCTCTCTGTAGCAAATATGTCTTGGACACAACTAACTGAGACAATGTAAAGTAGAAGAAAGGCACAGGAGAATAGTTAAACAGTAAGGATATGTTGGGTTCTAGTACTCTAGCTTATCTGAGTCAAAAAGGATCTGAGATGGTTTGCAACTACTGCACAATCAATATTCCCAGAATATTGGATGTGTTTTAAACTGTGACCTACATAAAATTCTGAAATCTATAACAATTTTTTATAAAATATTTATAAATTAGTAATCAATTACTTTAGTGAATAGCCAACTATTAAAATTTTAAATTAGATGTTTGCATTTTATGATGCCAAGGAAACCTTCCCCCCCCCCCCCCCCCCCGCACCCAAACATAAAAAACAAGTGTAT
>NW_010115590.1:1816-5987 GCF_000699245.1 Pterocles gutturalis
ATTTTTTGTCTCAAATTAACTTCTTTTGTTTAAAAATATGTTCTAAATAGTCAAGGATTTTATTAATGCCACTTTCCGTAGAATATAGGGTTAAATTTATTTCAAAACTCCATACTATCTGTAAGTATTGAAAGGTTTTAAAGAAGACATATGTTTTGCTTCAACGTTTTGACAGAAAGATAGTAGCAAGTTAATTAATTACAACTTGCATATTTTTGTTATGAAAAAGTTGTTCTGCTAATTTTAAAACCTAGGACCTTTATCATGTCAATCATAACAGAATTTAGGCACAGAAACAATTTAAAATATTAAGATCACTGACTATTACAGTTTGTTTCTGCTACATTGTCTTTAAATACCTCTACCATTTGTGATATATATGATATAGAATGAAGGCTAGATCTATCATCTGGGTTAGATCATGTAATTAAATTGGATCTAGAGCAGTCTCAAAGCCTTCCTTAGTCCAGACTTTCCTTTTTTTTTCTCTGGGGCCTGGGATCTCCAAAGAAAGAACAGTCTTAGTGGTGAAAGGACAAAGAAGGCTGTTGGTACCTCATTCTTTTCCATGCACTGTGTCACCAGGACCCATGCTCCACTCAACAGAAGATCCCCATTTTCTCTAGTAATCCTTTTGCTGTTTATATAGTTATAGGATTACTTTATGTACTAAAGATGCCTTTTTGCCCCTGACATCTCTCTCCAGATTCAGCTCCAACATTAATGTTTAACTTGGCTTTAATGGACTTTAATCAAATAAGCAAAACCATGTAATACAGGGCAATAAAATTCCTTTCCAGCTTCTATTTAGTCCTCAGCTGGCCAAAGCAACCATTCCTGTAATCATTCTATGTTTGGTGAAGAAGATGCTGAAATGGCAACAGCTTCAGGATCTGGTCCATACTGAATAATTTCAGAACTTGCATTATATGGAAGAGCCCACTGATCTGTTTACAGGTGGAATTACAGGAAAAGAGCACCTGGTGGTCATGAGATATATTTCAAAATGTTAATTATCAGGTAAATCCAACCATACATTTGTATAGAGATAAAAGAACAATGCATAGCCATGAGCAATATTCTGCAGAAAATAACAATGTTCAGCATCTACGCCGGGTCAATTTGTGTTACAGTTAGCCTGAGAAAATGAGAACAGCATAGAAAATTAGTGATGAATGCTAAACATGATCCTGTCATCAAAACTCTTTTAGTTGGAAAGACACAACACCTCTTACTCTTTATAACGTTCATGTTATTCATATTCTGTTGGATACGTGGCTGGTATTATTTCACATGAATACTCTTAGTAAGAATCATAATTTATTTTTCTGTTACCCGTTAAAATTAACAGTAGAGTCTGTTGTCTTTTTTTGTTGTATCTAATAAGCATCTTTACATTTAAACTAATTCTGTTTTTCAACCTCCTTTCTGAAGTAGCCCTGAAGCTCAATTTTAAGTATGTGCTGAAGTTCCTTTGATTCCAATGACCTCTGTCTAAATACACTTAATGCAGCAGAAATTAGCTCCTTTTCTTTTCTCTGCTGATAGCATAAAATTAGCATTTTTGTAATGTCTATAATCTGTTTTTTGCATACTCTCATTAGTGTTCTTATTAGTGTATTTGCTGATGCAATTCTTTTAATTTTGTATGGGCAATACAAGGTACAGTTACAGTTTTACAGGAGATTAGGGATCCAACTCTGCTAAATCCTGGAGACCCAGAAGAGATAAAACCTGGAAGAGAGGTAAATTTTAACTAATATTTCATAATGTAGCATGTACTAATATAAAATAAGCCTCATCACCCTCTAACGTCTAGAAATCTTGTGTGTTTTCTCAATCTTCCTTTAAAAAAATAGTTATAGAAGTTCTCCTCTAGAATTTATTGTGTTTTAAGACAATTGGATTTGAGATCTGGTCTTAATAAGTGAAACGTGAAATCTCTACACTGCCTGAAACAGCTTTGTAAAATTCTATTTGTTAATTACTTTAGGCAAGTATTTTATATATATCCACATATTTATTTATTTATTTATTCATTATTAAGTGGGGAGGAGATAAAATTATAATTAGTATTTCATTTTTCCAGAATCGTAGTAGCTGTTACAATATAGAACTGGAAAAGTTTCTGATTGGGAAGTTGTTTTAAAATATACTATTTGCCTTTCTAACAGTTCTAGTTTCAGCTGAGACAGAGTTAACTTTCTTCATAGTAGCTACTGTGAGGTTGTGTTTTGGATTTGTGCTGAGAAGAAGGCTGATAACATACTGATGTTTATATTTGCTGCCAGGACAGTCAAAGACTTCTTAGCTTCTCTGCTGTGCCAGTGTCTGCAGGTGCAGGAGAAGCTGTGATGGAGCACAGCCCCAATCATTATCTTAGAATTTGACCTTAGGTTTAGGACTGAGACCCAACTTGGCCAATAGTCTATTCCATACCATGCATGTCATGCCCAGTACATAGATGAGGATCTTCTCAGGAAATTCTCTCTCTTGCTCCAGACTATCTTCTTCCGGGTTGCCCTCAGGCTTGTCTTGGTCTCTTGGACACTCAGGCTCTTACCTCCATGCTGGAATTGTGCTTTTGGGACTCTCTCTGCTCCAAGATCATTAGCCAGGAATGGGCTGAGCGTTGGTCATCGAGTGGTGAGCAACATCACAGTGTATCACTAATTTATATGTTTGTATATATTACTATCATTAACATCATTATTATTATTTTCAGTATTATTGTAGTTCAGTTATTAAATTGTTCTTATCAATCAACCCGTGAGTCTTTTTTTCCCTTCACCCCTTTTAATTCTCTTCCCCATCCTCAGGAGTGGGGAGGGTGACTAGTGGCTGTTGGTGTTTGGCTGCCAGCCAGGGTCAAAACTACAACAGTAAATAAAAAAGTGTGTTATGTCTATGTTGAAAGTAAATAAGTAAAACATTTTTTGTTTATTTCTAAAAAGAACAAAAATTAAAGCTACCTGAAGAGGTCTGCTGCTTACCAGGCGCCTGCATCAGGGATGTGACGAAGAGGTTGCCGAACATTCTACAACCTACTGACTAATATCCGCTTCTGCTGTTTCACGTAGAAACCAGTGACACAGCTGCAAGCTTTCTGAAGAATATAAAGAGGGCCTACAAAGCATTGGGAGCAGCAGTGAAAAACTCGGGAGCACAGGTAGTCTCTTCATCAATCCTCCTGGTCAAAGGGAAGGGGAGGGAAAGGCATGATAAAATCGAGAAAATCAGTACATGATTAAGGGAGTGGTGTCATGGGCAGGGTTTTGGCTATTTATACCATGGGACTCACTTTGAGAAATCTGGCCTTCTGGGGGCTCATGGGGTACATCTTTCAGAGAAGGGGAAGAGCATAGTTGGCAGCAAGCTTTCCAATTTAGTCAGGGAGGGTTTTAAACTAGAGTTGCCGGGGGAGGGGATCCTAAATCGATTTGAGGCCAATGACAGCCATGGATGCCCTGGGCCTGGAGTAGGATCACAGGCCAGGAAGAGACCATTTGAAGTGTAGGACAAGGGAACCCCGGCTGGTAAAACCCAGCCACAATAAGAGCCCAACTTAAATGCCTGTATACTAAGACATGGAGCATGGGGAACAAGAAAAAAAGAGTTACAGATGTGCACGTGTGTACAGGTCTATGATGTCGTTGGTATCACTGAGACATGGTGGGATGCTCTCATGACTGGAGCATAGGAATAGAGGGGTATAAACTCTTTAGGAAACACAGGCAGGGGAGAAGGGAAGGGGGTGTCGCCCTCTATGTCAGTGACCAGCTGGAATCCATGGAGCTCCATCTGGGGATGGACGAGGAGCTGCCAGAGAGCTTATGGGTCAGGGTTAAAGGAAAGGCAGGTAAAGGAGATGTGATAGCGGGGGTCTGCTACAGGCCACCTGACTGGGAAGATTGAGTGGATGAGGTCCTCTATAAACAGATAGAAACAGCTTCGTGTTTGCAAGCTATGGTCCTCATGGAGGACTTCAACCACCCTGATACCTGCTGTCAGGACAATACATCAGGTCACCAGAAATCAAAGAGGTTCCTGGAATGCATTGATGACAACTTCCTCTTCCAAGTGGGACCAGAACCAACAAGAAAAGGTGCTATGCTGGACCTTGTCCTTACCAATGAGGACAGGCTGGTGCTGAGGGAGATGGCGGAAGTCA
>NW_010115591.1:0-459 GCF_000699245.1 Pterocles gutturalis
GAGGGATGGAGGGGACCCTTCTGCATGTCAGGGGTGGTGGATCGGGGAGAAATGAAAAGCAAAAAAACACAGGAATGTCTTTGATTTCTGCTTTCTGTCAGCGCAGCTCCCGGAGGCATCCCCAGCTGCTTACCCGGTCCTGCTGCTCCAAACTGGCAGCTCCCGCAGATCCCTGCCTGGCTAATTAACCATTTCCCTGCCGGTTCCCCCTTTTCTCTGTACCGAAGCTCCACTGGGTCTGCCATGGGGCACTTAGAAAGTCACAGCCTCTTTCAATTCAGCCAGTGCGTTGCTGTGGGGCTGTGCAGGAGGACCCAGCCCCTGGGGACAGGTTCTTCTGCCCAGCTGTACACCCAAAGCACGTTTCTTTCCCCGCCGGGGCTGACGCTCTCGTCTCTGTTTGACCCGCAGCGGCGTCGGCGGCAGCAGGGACAGCATGGCGCACCGCCGGACGACCAA
>NW_010115591.1:493-1665 GCF_000699245.1 Pterocles gutturalis
TGCCCTCCTCGTGGCGTTGAAGCCGCTCTTCATCCCGCTCTACGCCACGCTGGTGGCCGTGGCGTGCACGGGGAACCTCTTCCTCATCCTCCTCATTGCCCTCACCAAGAAGCTGCACTGCACCACCAACTTCCTCATCGGCAACCTGGCGGTGGCCGACTTCGTCATGTGCCTGGCCTGCGTCCCCCTCACCGTCTCCTACGCCTTCGAGGTGCGGGGCTGGCTCTTCGGGATGTTCATGTGCTACTTCGTCACCTTGATGCAGGCCGCCACCGTCTTCGTCTCGGTGCTGTCCCTCACCGCCATCGCCATCGACCGCTACGTGGTGGTGGCGTACCCCATCCGCCAGAGGATCAGCCGCAGGTCCTGCATCTGCCTGGTGGCCGCCATTTGGCTGCTCTCCATCGTGGCCTCCGTCCCCACCTCCCTGCACACCCACTACTTGGATCTCAACGCCATCGGCCACGACATGATCATCTGCGAGGAGTTCTGGAAGCACGAAGAGCGAGAGCGGCTGCTGTACTCATGCCTGATGCTCCTCTTGTCCTACATGCTCCCGCTTCTGGCGGTGTCGGTCTCCTTCTGCGCCATCACCCACCACCTGCGGAGGAGGAACATCCCCGGCGCCGCCCATCCCTGCCAGGACAAATGGACCAAAACCAAGCAGAAGACGTTCCGGGTGCTGACGGTCTCGGTGGTGTGCTTCGCGATCTGCTGGCTGCCCCTGCAGGTGGTGAACTTCATCAGGGACATCGACGAGGAGTTCACCATCCTGGACAAGAGGTACGTCAACGTCATCCAGGTCTCGTGCCACCTGATCGCCATGAGCTCCGCCTGCTACAACCCCTTCATCTACGCCTCCCTCCACGACAAGTTCTGGTTCCACCTCAGCAGCTACTTCTACCGCAAGAAGAAGAGCTCCAGCGCCACGTCCTGCAAGGCTTCTCGCGTCAACACCTGCTCCACGCTGGCGGACGCTCCCACCGGCGCCTCGGAGAAGATAGCTTTGCAAACCAGGTGCTCCTAACTGCAGGAGATGGGTTTTGCTGCTGGACCCGCTGTGCGCTTCGCTTGGGGATGGATGTGGGAGCTGGTGGCCGGTGGCTGGTGGCACGTTGCTGTTCCTGGAAGAGCCCTCATGTGCCCAGCAGGGAGAGCGAGCACAGGAGGAG
>NW_010115591.1:1680-2245 GCF_000699245.1 Pterocles gutturalis
CTCTTCTCAGCAGCTCGAGTATGTTTTGTTCTCTGGGGAAAACAAACAAACCAACAGAACAACAACCACCATGCGCCCGGGTGCAGGAGAGCCTTCGGAGCGGGACGGAGCCCCCAGCCCCACACGGACGCGCTGGAGCCGTGGCAGTTGCTTCCCCCGAGACGCTTCAACGGGTGGCTGGAAGACGTGTGGGTGAAACAACATTGCTGGGCTCCCTGAAACAGAGCAATGGGTGAGCACCCGGGCTAACGACATGATGCTCGAGCCACGTCCCCGCAGGCGCTGGGTCGTGCGGTGAGCTCCCTGTTGGGTGGGACAGTGGGGGCTGCCTGCAACGGGCAACCTTCCCTCGGGCTTCTACAGACCTTGTCTCTCATCGTGGCTGGGGATGGGGCATATACCCTACATCCCAAATCGTGGCTGGGTGCAGAGTACATCCCCTGTATCTCAACTCATGGCTGGGGTGGGGTACGTGCCCCACATCTCCCCTCGTGGCTGGGGATGGGGTATGTGCCCCATCTCTCCCCCCGCGGCTGGGGATGGGGGCACTGTCCCCTCTCTCCCC
>NW_010115591.1:2293-3069 GCF_000699245.1 Pterocles gutturalis
GTGCCCCATATCCCCCCCCGTGGCTGGGGATGGGGTACGTGCCCCATATCTCCCCTCATGGCTGGGGATGAGGTACGTGCCCCATATCTCCCCTCGTGGCTGGGGGTGGGGTATGTGCCCCATATCTCCCCCCGTGGCTGGGGATGGGGTATGTGCCCCATATCTCCCCTCATGGCTGGGGATGAGGTACGTGCCCCATATCCACGTGCCCTAAATCTCAAATCACAGCTGGGTAGAGCAGGCGGCCAGCGCTGTGTTTGGAGCACAAAGGCTTCTCCCCGCATTTGTTTAGGAGGCGGGCCAGCTTCTAAGCAAGACAAACACACATTGGGCGCCTTTAAAACTCCTTGGAGAGCACAGGTCTCCGCTTTGTGGGGTAAAGATTGTTCCTAAGCAACAGCCAGCGCTTGCTGCCTCTGGGAGAGCAGGGGCTGGCGCAGGTAGCCGTTAAATTGCCGGGCGTCTGTGCTTTGAAATTGCGGCTCGTTGGCAAAAGGACAATATACACCCAGAAATGTGCATCCTTCGGTCGGGGACACGTGGCTGCCACCGGCAGGCAGCGGGTTTTGAGTGGAGAGGACTTTCAGAACCTGCTTGGCATGCTGGAGGAGCCGCTTGGGCAAGGGTCCCGCTGCAGCCGAACAGGGCGGACGGAGCCGGGCACGTCTGCGAAATTATCGCTCCTTGTTGCATCTGAGTGAGACTGGAGGGGATGGGGAACCCAGGAGGATCTTGAGAGATGTGTTGGCTGGGGAGATGTCCCAGCCGCTGCTCTC
>NW_010115591.1:3089-3364 GCF_000699245.1 Pterocles gutturalis
TGTGTCCGTGTTCAGGCTCCGTGGGTGGGTGGGAATCCTGGCGGTGGGCTGCTCTCACCCCAAAATTGCGGGATGAAGGGTGGGTTTGCTGTTGGACGCTGCTGGGTGTCTCCCAGTGCATCCATTGTGAGCAGCACACCAGGAGGGACCATCTCCTTGCACCCGGATGCCCAGATTGGTTTTAACCCCTTGATTTCCCTGGAGGAGCCTTTGGGGACAGCCCACAGGCACCGGCACCACCATAAGCACCGAGTCACAGAATGGTTTGGGTTGGA
>NW_010115591.1:3490-6599 GCF_000699245.1 Pterocles gutturalis
ATGTCTTGGGCCCCCCAGCCGCTGCTGTCTCTGTGGGGCTGAGCCATGTGTCTCCCACCGCTCCTTGTGCCCCGGGGACAGGACTTGAAAGCCCTTGTGCAGCACGTCCTCACCGCATGAAAGCTCTGCGCAGCGTTGGCCATCACTTCTGCTTTCAGCTCAGCACCCCCGGTGCAGACACCGCCGGTGGGACCCTCATGGGATCCCAAATCCACTTCGTCGTGCCTGGGCACGAGCTGCTGCTCCCGCTGAGACCTTCGCGGTGGTCCTGGAAGGACCATGAGAACATCCACGGTGCAGCCCGTGCTGGGTGCGGGGATGCGGGGATGCCCACACCCTCCGCTGGGTATCCGCACCGCTCTGGACTCCACTTGCCCCTCGCAGCTTTCCCGTGGCCACGTGGGGCTGTGCTCGGGGCAGAGGCTGGGTCGCTCGTCCCAGGGGAGCAAAGCAAAGCAGAAGGTTCCCTGCTCGTCCTTCCTCCTAATAAAGGCTTTAAAACCCCAGGCTGCGTGTATCGATTCCAACCCAACGACACGCTCTCCTCGGTAATCGCCTCCCGGGAGTCCATCAATTCCGACACGTTTATCCCTGTCGCTGGCAGATCCTGGGGGGTCGGTCTGTGATCGGGGCTGGAGGAATGGGGGTGGCTGAGGTTTCGGGGGGACCCCTGCAAGGATCCGCTCTGGCTCCCCCGTGCCCACACCCTGCCTGCCCCTCCCTTCTCCCAATGCCAAGCTCTCGCGAGCAAAGCCCAGGCATGTCTGCTGGGAGGGGATTTTTATTTTTCTGCTTTCAAGACAAGCAAATGAAGCAGCTGGGGACAAGTTTCGGGTCCTGTGGGGGCCGTGGGACCCGCACCCCAAGGCGCTGCCGCACCCTCCGGGTCCAAGCCACCTTGGTGCGAACGGGGCTGGAGCAGACGTGTCCCTTCCCAGGGGCTGCTGAGACCCGCAGCCCAGATCCCTGCGAGTTTCCTATGGGAAAATAACGTCTCACTGTTTGTTCAAGCTCAGACAAATAAAAGGAGAAGAAGAGGCTCCTCTCCGACAGGTTCCTTTTCTTTTCTGATGAATTTCCCCGGCTGATACCAACCCCTGCGGGTTCAAAGGCAAACGGAGCCTCTGCCACGTCCCAGGCTGAGCGAGCGGCATTGACCCAACGGGCAGCGCTCGCAGGTTCTGTGTTTTAGAAAAATTTTATAACAGGCAGCAGATGAATCTAGAAAATGGAAGGAACAGGGGCAGGATCCCAGCTTTTCCCTCACACAGGGGTTCTCCAGGATTTCTACCATTTTTTAGTGTTAATTGACCTAAAAGGATGGCGTTTCCACTCGGTACCGTGGGCTGTCCCTGGAACCAATGGAAACCACGGGCTGTTACCTGCTGTCGGTTCTTTCCCTCTTAATCTCCCCTGCCACAAGCTCTATTACCTCTCTCGTAATCAAACCCCTCAAATTGCCCTAAACAGCTCTTCTTGGCCTTTTTCCTGCCCCCAGCTCAGAGGCACTAATGCGAGGAGGTGGGCAGCTTTGGAGACCCCCCACCCCTCGTCCCCACACCCCAAACCATTTATGTGGCAGCAGGACCAGTTAGAACACATCCACCAGTCCTGGAGGAGGGGTCGGCAGAGGACGAGGTTTCCTCTCCCGTGCCCCCAGCCGAGACCAGGATCTGCAGTTACGGAGCCCCAGGAGAACCACCCCCGCCCCGGGGCCCCCGCTGAGATGTTTTGCTCATCGCCCCAAATCACCGCAGGAAACGGGAAAACGCTGCTTTGGTGAGGGCGAGACAAACCCCAGGTGTCTTCCAAGAAGAGCTTCAGAACCACTCCAGAAGCCCAGTAGCCACGGTTTCTGATTCAGAGAAACCGGGTACATAAAGCAGAACTTAATTTATTTGCTTAATGAAGGTAAATTCGATAAACGGGTGATAAAAACACGGTTGAGAGCTGATGCTGCAGAGCTTCCTCAGGAAAACACGGCGAATTTTGCTGCCAGAACCGGGTGGGTATGAAAGGGATCACTTTGTTGACTCATCCTCCGTTATTAAGACTTTTACTGAATATTCCACCCAAGTACGTTTCCTCCCGGCGACCTCTCTTGTTGGTTGACACACGGTTGATGTCCCATGGCTCTTGCCAGCTCGGTATTGCTCCTGGTCTCAGCAACAGCCCACAAAGAGCCTGTTGCCAGGAGGTGAAGAGGTACTAAATTATCCCAAAGTTGGACAGCTGAGCCGTGTTCTTAATTATCTTGAGAGTTCTAAGCTCCGTAAACAGTTTCCTCTCCGGTTCACGTCCTGCTTCCACGGTTTGTCAGTTGGTCCTCTCCTGGCTGGGGTCTGTGCGCACTGCAAACATTCAATCAGCTCTTGATTCTGTCTCAGCTATGGCTAATGGGGTTTGAAGACCCCGTGCTCCTCCTCTCCGTGGGACCTGGCGCCCTGCAGCTCTCCCATCTGCTGGGACGTGGCCCAGGAGCCTTCCAGATCCTCTGAGTTGTCATGGAGGTGGAAGCTGGTCATCCTGCATTCAGGTGGATTGCCATCTGCTCTGTGCTCACAGGACCCTCACATTGATTGTAATTAGTGATTTTATCGGTTCAGGTGCGTGACTGTAGCCTGCTGGTCTGGCTTTCCCCCCAACACCCACCTTCCAACACCCCCTCACCCCTGGTGCCTCCGTGGCTCCTTCCCCCCCAGGTCCCCGGGATGCTGACACCTCCCAGAGCAGGTTGTCTGGGGGCACCTCCAGGGACCACCCCCGAAGCACACCCCCTTCTCCAGCGCAGCCCCGGCATCGCCCTGGGCAGGGATGTCTGAGCGTCGCACGGACGAGCAGCCCCATGTCCTCCGCAGCCTCCCCAGCCCCGCTCCTTGCTCACGGTCCAGCAAACCCTCGGGCTGTTCGGAAAGTTGGAAAATCAAGGAACACGGGAGCAAACCTGGAGGGCAGAAGGGCAGCTGGGGGGTATCTGGATGTTTTGAAGCCTGGGTTGAAATATTGGAAAGTTGGAAAAACTTTCTTCAGCGGAAGGGAATCACCAACAGGGCTCTTCCCATCAGGGACCTCCAAAGGGGGAAAGAGGGGAGACAAACCGACCGGGGGT
>NW_010115591.1:6629-6965 GCF_000699245.1 Pterocles gutturalis
CAACGGCTCGAAGAGGAAGATGATGTTATTTATTTCTGTGCCATTCTTCAGAAAGCACTCGAGAGATGAGGGTTTGAAAGTGCTTACATCCATGCGAGGTGTTACCGCCGTTCTCTGATTACCGCTCAGGTTTCCCCGCAGCCGCAGCCGATGAAATCCTTTGTCCTGCTGTTCAGGACGGATCAAGACACAGCATCAGCCATTCCCGTATAGGAAGGGTCACTAATTTTTTTTTTTTTTTATGTGTGCTGAATCGCCTCCTGGAAATTTCTTCCTTTGTCTCCCAACCGGGCACAGCAAACCCAACTAGCCCGGTAATTTTCCACTGGATTCAGC
>NW_010115591.1:7043-7613 GCF_000699245.1 Pterocles gutturalis
TCCGCTGCTGGACTGGGACCGTCAGGCATGTTTTGTTGGTGGAGGAACTTGGCTGGAAAATGCTTAGGAAATTATGATTTATTTTATTATGGTTTCCTGGTTTATTAAGAATAATATTACAGCTCTAGCCAGGGATCCCTAATTTCCGATTTCCTCGACAGGTCTTGCAAGAGAGCTTTCACATTTCCCTGTAAGCAGAGATCCCAGGGGCCAAAGCACCCACTGCGTTCTTCTCCAGTCCTGGTTCAAGCTAAAGAAGCAGATTTGCAGCATTTACCTGAGAAAAATCAGCTTGTTTTCACTTCTTTTGGCTAAAAACACAGCTACCACAGCTCAGCCCTCCAGCGATGATTTTTTTCTCCTGGCAGAAAGGCAGCTCTCGTCCCCAGTCCCCTTTCCAAGGGGGCTCTTCTTGATTCACAAGCTCAGCGGTTTTGGAATAAAAAAAGGATAGCTAAGATGAGCAGCAGCAGAAGGGAAATATATATACACACACATAAAACCATATTTTTTTTATTTATATATATGCATATGTATTCCCCTACAGAGGGCTCCTGGCCCCATAAATAC
>NW_010115591.1:7768-9349 GCF_000699245.1 Pterocles gutturalis
GCCCCCTCCCTCCCGCCGCAGCGTTCCCCGCCGGGGTCTGTTTGCTGAGCTCTCGGCTCGTATCGAACCTCCGCCGAGCTCCGAGCTCCTGGCTGATTTTCTGATCACCCGCGAGCGCCGAGTGCTGCAGAACAAACATCTCCCAAGCTCTCCTCTGTGCTGCCAGGGGAGGCAAAGGCTCCGAGCCCCCGGGGGGGTCCTGGGCAGGCGGCCAGGCTCCCCCAGCCACGTGCCAGGCGGCAGAGTTCAACAGTTCTGTAATGTCACACACCCTGGGGATGCTCTCCCCAGTGGGAACGCTCCTTGCCTTGGCCCTTCTCCAGCACGGCAGCGGGACACGTGGGCGGATGTGCCCAGAGACATGGAGCGGGGCTGTGGTGCCCCCCTGGCTGCCGAAAAAACCAAGGGATGGGTCCACTGAGGCAGGGGTGTGTGGTTTGGGGTGATGAAGAACCACCCCCACCATTCCCCCCTCTGCCCCATCTCTGCACCTTGGGCTGCAGCTCAAAGCCCCAGCAGCCCCAGCAGTGGATGCCGAACATTTCCCAGTAACGCTGAAGGGCCCGGGGCTCCGCAGAAGCCAGCGAGCCAACGGGAATGCTGGAGGGTCAAAATCCTTTGGGGACAAGGTTCAGCTTGAATGAGAAAGAGCGGTGATGGGGAAGAGCCGGGAGGGCCAACAAGGCGCCCCACCGCTTCTGCTGCTATTGCACTGATTGCAGAGAAATAAAACTAAACCCATCCCTGCTCCCGAAGTTAGGACAGAGATGGGAACGACGGCTTCCCCAGGAGCCCCATCGCAGACACGAGCTGGCCCCGGCTGGTCCTGGTGCAAACCATCACTCCCATGAGCGTGGTGCTGTCAGGATCCCAGGGTTTGCTCCCGGAGCCGCTGGGAATGGCTGAGACAAGGAATTTCTGCAGAAATAAGGAGCAACAGCTTCTTTCTAAAGAACCACGTTCTGCGCAGGCTGGACGGTGGAGGACGCGTGTGGTTGACATGAACCAGCAGTGGTCTGGTCCCACCATCCTGTCGGGGTTCCCCAGTAATCAGCAGGTTCAGCGATGATCCCTCCTCCTGTGTTTTCAGGAGGCACAAACAGCTTTGGCAGGACCTCATCGTTCCCCCACAATGATTTTGGGACAGGATCCCCTTCGGGACAGCCGCGGGGCCATGGAGAGCCTTGAGGAGCCCAGAGGTATGAGTGGTCCAGGGAAGGGTCCCTCATGGTGATGGTGACGGCTTCTCCACTGGAGAAGGGCTGTTCCCGTGTCGTTTAGGCATGAATGGGCCATTTTGCCCTGCCAGCCATGAATCGCTGTGGCTGTGCCTGTCCTAACCCTGACCCGGGGATGTCACAGCCTCCGGTCCTGCCCCTGCTCCATCAGCGACGCCGGCCAGGACCTCGCTCCTCGGCCACCACCACCGGCTTCTCCCCCTCTGTGCAGGTGAAGAGAGCAGAGTCACACACAAACCGTAACTCCCTGCTTCTCTTCACCCTCCCCAGCTCCTCAGGGCCGTGAGGGTCCCCAGCGAGGGGCTCAGGCAGCAGAAGGGCTGGGGTTCCCGGGAGATCCCCC
>NW_010115591.1:9423-11732 GCF_000699245.1 Pterocles gutturalis
CCCCCAGCAGCTTCCTCCCTGCCGGGCCCTGTGGGGCTTGGCGCACCGCAGCTCCGGCTTCCGCAGAAATCAAAGGTAATTTACCCCTGGGGGAAAAAAATGAGTCATCCTCGTTAGCGGGGACGCTGGCGGGGTCGGGCTGGGGGCAGGCTGCCTTGGCCACCGCTGACGGCTCTGCACCGCTCCCCTCCTGCCCGGACAAAGCTCTGAGCCCACTGCCAGCCCCAAAACACCCGTGGGGCGGGGTTGGTGTCCCCCCCAGCCTGGCCTGGCCCTGGGGTTTGTCCCCTCCAGGCAGGAGCTCTCGGGGGATTGACTCAGAAAGCCCCGGGGGAGACGCTGTGACAGCTGCAGAGCAGGGGTGCGGAGGGATGAGGATGCTCAACAGGCACTAGACCCCTGGGGTCACGGCTTTTCCTCTGGGAACACGGACGCGGGCACTCCTGCGATGTCCAACGGCAGAGCTGTCACGGCGCGATCCCGCTCCCGCTCCCCGGGTCACCGCACGGCCGCAGGAAACGAGCTGCAGAGCGAGCAGCGCGCTCAGTAAATCGATGCCAACGCGGCTCCACTCCCCTCTCAAACCGCATTTTCCCCGTCAATCCGATCAGCGTCGGCTTCTGGGCAGCGAGCCGATAGTCTGCGTCGACAGCGAGCTGCAGGAGGGCCAGCGCTGCTTCTGCAATCCCGATAAACTGAACTGAACTGAACTAAACCAAACCCAACCGAACCGAACCGAACCAAACCAAACTGAAACAAACTGAACCCAACTGAACCAAACCAAACCGAAACAAACCAAACCGAACCGAACCGAACTGAGCCAAACCATCACAGCACCTCCCACTGACACCCTGCAAAAAGCAAACCTTGGGAAGCAACTGGGATTTCAGACAGAGCTAAAGGCTGGGGAGGGAATGGGGCTCCGGAAAACTGGGGTGGGCAACTCCGGTATAAGCACGTGGAGTAACTCAGGGATGGCCGACTGCCATCAGGTACAAATCTCAGCGCTCGGTTATTCCTGCTTTTTAACCCCGAGGGACCTCCAAGAGATGCTCAGACACACCCCATCCAGCACCACCCAGGGGGTTCAGCACCCAGTCATCCCGTCTCCATCCAGAACGAGCAAGGCACGGGCTGTCCTCATGCCATGCTGAAATTTGTAGGAAGAAAGACGGTTGTTGGCTTCTGTGTGCCCGCGTGGTTTGTGCGATTCAAGGGCCAGAAAGGCTGCCCACTGCACCCGCAGGGAACAAGCGATTCACCCCGGCTGGGTTAATGATGTGCTGATGGCTCCGCTGCCATTAGCTCCGCTGGGGCTGGGCCAAAGAGATCGGAGATCTCCAGGAGCTCAGGAAGAGAACATCGAACCGCCTCCAGAACGAGCCAAATATAGACAGACCCATGGGAGGGGGGATCGGACTAAATCACGGCTCACAGCAATGGAAAATCTGCCAAAAGCTGCCTCCAGGACGGCCAGAGGGTGAGGGGACACCTCCCTGGAGGGGGAAGACCACCCACACGGCCCTGGGTGCGAAAGAAAGAGCTTAAAGCATCCCGACAGCTTTATAAGACGGGTGATCTGGGCACCAAGAGCGGGCGGATGAGGACGGTGACACCCGGTGCCGGGGGTGGTGGCATCGGGGAGGCACCGCGAGCACCCAGCGGCTGCAGGAAGCGGTTGGAGGGTTGGTGAGGAGTCAGGAAGATGAACTGTCAGTGTTTGTGCTCCGGAGAAGCCGTTCTGGCCACGTTTATCCTCCTGCGGGCATGGCGCTCGGCTGGGGCTGCGAGGGGCTGTGTGGGGCTCCCCGGCACGGAGCCCACGAAGGAGGGAGGGTTTGGCCAATGCATCTGCCAGAAAAATGGGGAAATGGGGGGTTTTCCTTCTGGATTGTCCCCATTCATGGATCCGAAGCCAATCTGGCACAGGCAGGAAATCTCCCCATCCCTATCCAGCCAGCCTCCAGGGAGGAATTTATGGGATTTTATGTTTTTTTCCCCCCAGACCACATGGAAGTTGAACAGATGATGGGGCAGATCATCAGGGAAATATTTTCACCTCACCCACCCCCACCTCCTGCCTTCCTTTGCCCAGCGGACCCGATGGAAACCACGGGCTGGGCTGGTTTTGTTGGAAGGAACCAACCCTGGGAGCACCGGCTGCGGCGGCAGCTGCGGTTCGGGGCCGAGGAGCCAGGACGCGGCACCCCGCTCGTTAGGCTCCACGATTGCCACCATCGCTCTGAGCTGGGTCTTGTGCTGCGAGGGCCGAGCAAAACAAACAGCTATTAGGGGCTCCTTAATTCCTT
>NW_010115592.1:0-2261 GCF_000699245.1 Pterocles gutturalis
CAGGGGGCACGGTGGGGGCTGGCTGGGTGCTGGGTACCTTGAGCCCCCCTCTGCCCCAGCACCCCTGGGTGCTCACAGGGCCCCTGGGATGTGGCAGACTGCCGGCCTGGGTGAGGTGCAGGGGTTACAGCTTGTAGTCGGTGAATTGTAAATCATAGTTTGAAGAACGGGGATTATTTTTAAGAGGAGTGGAGGGGGGAAATACCCCCCAATTTTTCAGGCGTGCTTTGCAATGAGGATGTATTTGACACCACATAAATGGTTATAATCCCCGGGTTTGCACGGTGCTGTCTGTCCCACGCCGGTGGCTTCCTCAGCCACGTCTGGGCTGGAGCATCAGCCGCCTCCTGGGTGCTGCTCTGGGGTGTCAGTGCACCCCGAAGCTGGGCTGGTTCAAGGACCTCCCTGTTCTCAGGAGGAAGCATCACCCGCTGCCTGGGATGAGCAGGGATTCGGGAGGTGCAGATCACCTCGATTCCCTTCATCCTTCCATAACTTTCTCCCAATCCGTAAAGCAGGGATGCGCTTCCCAGATGCAGGAAGATGCTGCGTCCCGATGCGTGGTCAGGTCAGGGCTCAGGAGCCTGGATGGATTGGCGTGACCTGGGAATGCTGGTGGGTGACACCAAAGTGATGCTGTGGGACCAGATCACCATCCTGTGTTGCCGGCGTGGCAGTGCTCCGGAGGGATGCTGAGACCGCGGAGGTGAGCTGCCATCCCACCGGGAAAGGAGGGGGACGCTGTCCCCGGGAAGAGGACACGACAGCTGAATGCGGCTCATCCCGAGCACCCAGAGAAGGAGCACGGGGGACCCCGGCAGTCTCGTGGCTTCGGCACAGGGTCTGCGTGGGGAAACGCTTCCCCCAGCCGGAGGGATGCTCCGTGCTCTCCGCTGAGCCCTGCCCTCCTCCCGAGCACCCAAAATGTTCAGTGCACCTTCCCGATCCCCTGCATCACCGTTCCCGGTGCAGGACCCCGGGACAGCCCAGCCTCTTTGCTGAGCACGCTGCTTCCCAGCTTTTAAGAAAACGCTGGAGATATTGCTCCTGTTCCTCCAGTCGCTGCTCTAAGCGGAGATGCCGGGGCCGTCGGGAGCAGTGTTCGTCACCGGGGCTGCCGTGGGGGTGCTGGGTGCTCGGGCAGAGTGGGAGATGCTGAGTCTGTGAGAGATGGAGCCAGGCTGTGGAGAAATAAAATCAGGAATCGTTGTTTGAAAGCGTCGAGACCAGCTCTGGCGGCGGCTGCGAGATGGAGCCGGCCTCGGGTCATGCTCGCCTCTGATTTGGATGCAAAAAAGTGGACTTCAGGAGTTTGAAAATGCCCAGGGATAGTTCTCCCTGCCACTGCCTTTTTTCCTCTCTCGCCTCGTGAGCAGCATAATTTCTGGATGGAGCCCAGGCCTCTTCCTGCATAGAAATGGGATTTGCGGTGGAAAGCGTCGCTGTGCAGCGGGGAGCACGTTCAATAGAGCGTTTTCTGGATGGATTTTTGCACAGATGTGACGGAGTCTGGGAAAACTTGCAGCATCCGAATTCCTCCCTCCTGTTTGATAGGCACCGGGACTAGATTTTTCCTGCCCTCTGGATTATTTAAAGGCCAGAAGAGACTTTTAGCAACAGCAGCTCGTGTCCCAGTGCCTCATCCCTCGGGGCCGGAGGCATCGCTCGCACCCATGGCCCTGCTGTCGCTTCTCGTCCCGCTCTGGTGTCTCTCTCACCTCCTCCAGGTTGTTTTCTTCAACCCTCTCCCTTTCCACCCTCCCTGGGTGTGGGGAGCTCCTGCAGTTGGGTTTTATTTTTATTTAAGAGCTTCTCCCATAAAAGCACGCTTGCTGGGAGCCTTCCTCCACCCCACAAGGCAGCAGGCACCTTTCTTCCAAACAAGTCAGGATGCTTCCTCGCATCCCTCCTCTTCCTCGGCTCGTGTGGGACGATGCTCTTTGTGGCTCTATCGGAGAGGAAGAGCCCTCCTCTTCCTCGGATGCTCGAGGCTCTGGTGGGTGGGTGCCTCAGTGGGGACACCCGTGACCGTGGGACCATGGTCAGGCTGTGCGTGTGCCTGGCGTGTTGCGTGTGCCTGGCGTGTTGCGTGTGCCCCGCGTGGGCTGGGGGCTCTGTCACCACTGGGATGCTGCAGCAGAAGCACTGGGTGAGATGCGCACCGCGGGAGCGCGTCCCTGCTGCGTGTGTTGCTGATGGGGTGAAAAATAAATTTGTGAGCTGGGTCCTGGGCACGTGGGCAGAGGCTTAAATCCGAGTCG
>NW_010115592.1:2278-2564 GCF_000699245.1 Pterocles gutturalis
AAAATGCTGGTGCGATGCCAGCCGTGTCCCAGGCACCTGGGCGCTGGGCTGGGGATGGGCTGGGATGGGGATGGGCTGGGGGATGCCCGGGAGCCTCGGGGGGCTGCAGGTGTGAGTGTGCACACGTGTACCACGGTCCATGCGCTCTGCTTTGGCTGCAGATGCATCCCGTGCCACAGCAGCGATGGGAAATGCTTTTAATTATTTTATTAGGATTTTTTTTTTGGGGGGGGGGGGGGTTTGGGGGGAGAATCCCCCGTATCTTAAAAACCCCCGTCGAGACGCA
>NW_010115592.1:2637-4360 GCF_000699245.1 Pterocles gutturalis
GGAGTTTGGAGTGTATTTTTGTTCCATATGAATTTTTTTCTCCCCCACCCTATTCATTATAATTTTTGTTAATTAGATTGTGATGGGGAATGGTCTCTATTCAAAAGAAAAAAACCTCTGAGAGATGTTTTTACACGTGTGCGTGCGTTTCAGGGCGGGGGGGGAGGAAGAGCAAAGATGCTTGAAAGAAATAATTTTAAAAATAATTTCTTCATAAAGCTCTTTAAAAAGAAAAACCCAGGTCCCCTTCCCCCACCACGGCCACCTCCCCTCATTTATGCCTTTTAAACGCCGCCCCGATTAAAATCAGAGAGATTTTTTCCTTCATCAAAATCTAACATCCTTGAAAAATTAATTTGATGCCTCTTGTTATCAATTAATTGAATCTCGTTGGGAGAGAGGCTTGTACGGCGGGTGGTTGGAGCTGGCCCTTCTGTTCTTGGTTGCTTTCCCCCCCTCTCTTCTCCCTTCTGCTGCTGCTTCCAAACACTGTGACATTATAAAACTCTGCCTTTTTTTTTTTTTTAAAGATATTATTTTTACTCATCTCATAAAATAAAATAAATGAATAAAACTTGGGCTCCCTTCCCACCCTCCTCCCCCATTCCCTTGAGTTCCCCTTGTATGAAAGACTCTTTTTTTTCCCCTTCCTTTTTCTCTTCCCTCTTTCCTATAACTTCCAAGGCAGGGGGAGAGAAAGAAAGTTGGGGCTTTAGCAATTCTCGGCGTAGCAAAGCAGCCAGGGTCCGTCTTTCTTCCTTTCTTTAATGGGGGATATTGGATATTTCATTTGAATCTCCCTCTTTTCAATTAAAAGTGCACAGCTCCTTCTCTTACAGCCGCTCTATTCTCCTCCTCTGTCTCGGCAGCCGGAGAAGCGATTTTCCCTTTCTTCAATATTTCAACTCTTCCCCCGAGACGAGCCGCCTGCGTTTTTTTTTTTAATAGACTTTTTCTCCCTCTATTAAACTTTTCCAATCCTCGTCCCTTTATGTTTTTTCCTTCCCACCTCTTTAAACAAAAAAAAAAAAAAAAAAGAGGAAAAGTTATAGAATTAAAGAACTGGGTCATTCAGGAAGTTATTGAAATAACTTTTAAAAAAAAAAATAGGTGTTCGCTTTATTTTTACCCTCCTTGGAGTGAATTTACCTGGTTACTTTGAGATCCAGACTCTTCCCTGGTGCCTTGTTTATTTATGTTCCCTGGGGCTGGAGGTTTTGGGGGATAACCCAAGGGAGCACCCAGGGTGTCCCCAAGGGATCTGTGCCGGATGCTCATCGGTGCCCACGGGGTGCTGGGATGGGGGATGACCGTGGGGGTGTTGGTGGGCTGCCCGTGGCTGGTGGGGGGATGTGTCCCCCCAGTCCGGTGCCCTGGGTAAGGGGTGATCTGGTGCCAGGGCCACCGGCGGGGGTGTCCCCACCCTGTGCCGTGTGTTGTCCCATCCATCCCGTCCCGGCGAGGGGGTTTTGTGCCAAGCTGCATTCGGGGACCCGCAGGTGAGAGACACAGTTGCCTGTTCCCAGCCCTGTCCGTCCTCACTTGGGCACCTCTTTGCTCCTGTGTGGCTGGACGAGGATTTTTTGGGGTTCTCTCTGGGGGGCTGGGAGGGGGGAAGACCCTCTCCCCATGGGTGTGGGAGGCAGCAGGGCTGGGTCTGCGTTTCGGGGCATTTTTTCCTTTAAATTCCCATTTGCAGTACACTGGCTGGAAGGAAAGCAGG
>NW_010115593.1:0-66637 GCF_000699245.1 Pterocles gutturalis
CAGACAGGTCAAAGCTACAACAGCACTGCAGCTTCAGTCTGTGCATGTCTTGCAGGCAGAGCAGCACAGCTGGGCTCATAGATGCTGAGAGTCTTCTGCAGCGAGGTTATGCCCCACGTATGTGTCTGGCTTAGGTACTCTGAGCTGAGCCTTCCTCCCTGGTTACAGAGGAAGGTTAGGAGGTTAATATCAAATACAGATAACTGTTATGAAAAAGAGGGATGAATATCCCCCCTTTTACATGATTTCTGTGTTTTCTACTGGTTCACAATCTTATGAAAAAGAGGGATGAATATCCTCCCTTTTACCTGATTTCTGTGTTTTCTACTGGTTCACAATATGATGTGTACCTCACATGAATCCTCACCTTTTCCTATGAAACTGGAAAATCATTCAACTCATGTTTCCACAGCTATGTCAAGGCTAAGTATTACTATTAAGAGACTCTGAAAGGCGCTCGGATTCAAGCATTCAGCCCCTTTCAAGTTCCAGATGGGGCTTGACAGAACAGAGCCTTGTCAGAGGGGACAGAGAAATGAGGACCCTTTTGGAAGAGATGCCATGAAGTCAACACAGTTGGCCTGTTCAGTGTGGTCTGAGGCTACCCTCAAGACCCCACTCCTTTCCCACGCATGAGGTGGCAAGCCAAGGCATGTCCACCCATGCAGGGGTGTCTCAAAGGCCCCTTCAAAGTTTGGCAAGCTGCTGAGTGCATCTCAATGGGCTCTTTGCCATCAATCTATAAGTACAGAGGAAAAAAGAGGCATCAAACACTGCTTACAAGTGCTCCAGACGTCTCCTCTGGGTTGACTGTGAAGGCCGTGAAGGCTCGGAGCTGTGGATGCTGGGTCTATGGAGAAGACACTCAGACCAAGGGCAGAGCGCGGTCAGGCCACTATGAGCAGGGCGGGAGTGATAGGTTCAGGAACTATCCTGGGACACAAGGATAGTGTCTCTGAGACTGACACTGGGTTTAGTTCAACTCCAGACTCTGTCAGAGGATTTCTCTATGGTGTTACTTACGTCCTTATCCAACAGCTCCAGTGGACTGATTGTAATAGCTTTGGATGAGGTCTTCCTTCTCTTTCCCCAAATATATAACAATATATAAAATATACAGTAACATTTCCTTCCTCTCAAGGTTTGACTGGCTTGCTTATTTAGATTATAAATTCTTCAAGGCAAAAGCTGTCTCTTACACTGTGTGCACATTACCAGAAGCAGGCATGCAGCAAATGAAGCAGGCAGATGGTTCTGGATTAGTTCTGTTGGAGCATCTGGCTGATTTTCTGGATCAGCATCACGTACAAATGGTAAATTCACCCGTGAAAACTCACATTAAAGGAACATTACTAGGCCTGTTGCTGTCTTAATGACAGTCATCTGTGGCCTGGGGCAGGTCTCCACCATAAAAACACCAGCAGTAAAAGTGGCTGAGTGGAAGAATAAATATTTGCCATTAAAATATTCCTTCACTCTGAACCTCTAGAGAGACAAATTACTGGGACTTGCTCTTGAGGACTTCAGGGAATTAAAATAATAGGGAAACTCTAGGAAGAGAAATGGGAGCTGGAGCTTGTTAAAATTTTTTTGTTCCTTGACTTCTTGAGGTATTCGTAAATTGCCTACAAACAAGCAAAAACTTACAGGAAAGGGTTTTTCATCATGCCAGCTCCAAACGGCTGTGGAATTATATTGTTTTTCCAGGCTGCCTTTCCAAAATCCCTGCAGGAAGTTGACTCAGGGTTTGACTCTGGCCTCAGATGCACACACAGCAATAGCAGAAATCCTCACTTTAACCAGGTAAGAAGCCCTTATGGATATCCCAGCCTGACTGACGAGATCACAGGTCAAGACAGACCAACTTGCTTAGTAGCAGAGAACCAGACCTGAAACATCCCTGGGCCCTTTTCTCTTGGTCAGCATTGCATCTTCACAGTTCCTTGTTCCACTCTTGTCCTGCTACACCTCCTTTCCAGTTAATCTAATAAGCACAAACTCATATCCTGTCCTTGTTGATGGTTCCCTGTTCCATCTCACCACCCCAAGCCTGTAAACTGTACACTCAGCCACCAACACCGCAGATCTTGTCACCTGCCCTTTTTTCCTTGCAGCCACCATCATCTTCTCCTACATATGCACCATGCACCTTGGCTCTCCCTCTGCTTCTCCACCCTAGTCCAAGGTGGCAGTGGAGTAAAATCAGAGGACCGAAGCAGCTAGCACCCTTTCTGTGCCTTCTATCTCCACCAGCATTTTTTCCCCACAGCCAAGACGCCTGACTGGCTCATGAAGTGCCTCCTGGATCACAGCAGTCCTCCAATCAACATCTCTAGACATGCAGATGGGTAGAAGCTGATATCCTTCAAATTCCTTTTGTAAAATTCATCTTTCCCTTGATTCTTACAGAAGGAGGCAGGGGCTATTTTTAATGCGAGTTTATACAGTTTGCCACAGACTGACATTTTGCCCTGTCAGTGGACCTGCCAAGCACATTCACAGTGCTCATAAATACCAAATAAGACTTCAAGTGTGGTGACATTAGCAAAGAACTCATCCAGGGAAGAGCAATGATGTTTTTTACTGGTATCTTCATGGAAGTACCTTCAAAAAGCCATCCAAATGAGACAACAGAGACTATCTCAGCTACGTCCCAAATCCCCAGCCCAGAATCATTTGACCTAGGTGGCTAATATTCCACTATTCTACCAGTGTAATGGTAGAATGTAACTCTTTATGCAAAGAGTTCAAGAAACCTTATGGAATTGGCAGTGTCTCTGAGCCTTTGAATTACAATGTCCTCAGGGACTGACCATCCACAGTGTGATTATCTATATATTTCAGTCAGCAAACTAAGCACGAATGATATAAAGCACTACCAAGACAACTGTCCACCATGACAATACAAGAACTTATGACATTGTCTCTCTGGTTTCGTGTTCATAAATCAGCTATGACCCTGCAAGGAATGGTGGTTATTAGGACATACTCAAGTCCTTATCCAGAGTATTTAATTCAGAAGCCCTTGCATGAAGGAATGCGACCAAAATGGAGCTATCAAGAAAAGCTGTCATCCAACTATTATTTTTATAGCGAGCATTGAAAGAAAGGTCACATTGTTATTTTCTTGCACTATGGAACAGTTTCTATTATTGCGGATTCCAAAAGCCTGGAATCGTTGTTATTTATGATCTAAGTCAAATTTAAGTTCTGGTTTGTACCAATTACCACAAGCCACTCTAGGTTTTCTATCTTCATTTCACAAATATTTGCAAAATAATTCCTTCACACTTGAAAACAGAGAGGTTGCCTCACCAAAATGTGGTCTTCTTTTCTTCTTTAGTGGTAAACACAAAGGTCTAGGAAATTATTGTTTTGATATGAATCATCCAAAGAAGCCCCATTTTCTTTGAGAAATTTCGGAGGCTAAATTAGAGGTCTAAGTTATCACTCAGCAGTGAAGGATAAGAAGAGTTTTTCTATCTGCACTTTCGAAAAAGCCATTAGATCTTCTGCTCCTGGTGCTTCTTCCTCACATAGCACTCTAACAATCTGACAGTTTAACATACACTTCTTATTAAATCCACATGGTGCCCATGCTTTTTAAAAAAAAGGTAGAAAGCCATATCCTGTTGCTTACTATGCTGCTGTAAGTCCAATTATGCTCTCCTGAAAATAAATGAAACTACCCTGAGTTTACACTGGAGAAAACGCAAGGAGGATCTGTCTCAGCATCTCTGCAGAGCTGCCAGGTTAGTTGAAATACCATCTCTATACATTGGAGATATTTAAGAGCGATGCATATATCACAGTTAAGCACTGATTTTCTGGGCATTTGAAGGGCTGGTGTAATGGAGGGGCCCTACAAGAGGGGCTCACCTCAGCATCTGGAGCCCCTCAAATCACAGCCTCCTCACTGACGGCACATCCCTCGGTGCAGTGCTGCACCGTGGCCTCCCTCCTGCCAAATTCACCATGCTGTGTCCCTGGATCATGGAGCCCCTGAAAGCCCCACATGCTTTCACATCCTGCAAAGTAGAAAGCCTTGTTGTGGGCTTGTTGCGTGAGGTAAGAGGCATGTATGGGACACTCATGCTTGGAGCGGGTACCGGAGAAGGGATTGCTCAGTATTCAGTCGGAAGGGAGACTGGTCAGATTTAAAAGGAGCCTGTTAAGACGTGGTGAAGAAAATGATCTAAGGCATGCTCCAATTAGGGCAAGTAAGGGCAAAAACTGCAACTAATCACACCACATTCCTGGGTTCTTGGAAAAAAAAGAGAAAAGAAAAAAAGGAGAAGATGATCCCATCCTCAAAGACATTATAAAGGAACGAGGCCCTGAGCACTGCACAAAGAAACACTGTTGTGGGATGTAACTGCGTAGATAACACTGATGCTTCCAGAGGCTTAAAAGGACCACTGGTTGTTCATGTAAAGCAGGGGCTGAAGCTCTCATGATCCCTTGTGTTGCCCTTGCCCCCAAAGCCAAGACTAAATAGGGCACATGCCCACATGTATCAGAGAGAGTGGCCTTGCTCCGTTAGGGTTCCTGTTCTCACGAGTTCAGCCTTTCTTTCTCCCTTCCCTTGAGTGAATTAATTTGAATGAAAAAATTTGGAGAAGAAGTCAGCTTGAGACTTTTCAGTTTAATTTGGCTTTAGGTCAAAAACAGAAGGGGATGAATAATATTTTATTTAGTAGATACAAGATTTTTTTTTTTGACTTCTCCTTGACAGAAGACTGTTGGATCTAATTGAACAATTTCAATGGTCCATCAAAAAACTTTAAAAATATCTGTGGATTTTCTTAAAGTAGTTAAAAATGTCAATTTTTTGGTTCAAAAATCTTAAGTTTTACTTCAGAAGCATATTTAATTGACTGGACTATGTTTCTTCACAGGGAGAACATTAGACTTCAAACTTCTACCCAAGCCCAGTTACACATTTTCCCCACATCAGCCCAAGTTCTGTATAAGTATTGCAAACCTTATTAAACCTGTGCAGAATTTAGAGCTTATAATTATTCACTAAACAAAGAGAGTGTTAAATTTCTAAGAGTTTTTTTATGACTGTGCATATGTTGCATCCTGATAGACAATGGAAAGGTGAATGTTTCCCACAACAATGGAGAACAAAATAGAGAAGCAAACAAAACCTTAATTCAGATCAACCTTCCAGGAAACCAAGTTTATTTCCATAATTTTTATGACTCTTCCCTAGAGGCAAAAGACATCTAATTAGCAAATCCCACTACAAGTTCACTCCAATTTGACACAAAGTGAATGTGACAAGCAGAGAAATTATAAGCCTTACATTTCCAGCTAGCAAGCTTGGGCTGATAAAATCAAGTTCAAATGCTTTTTTGGGATCTTAAAGCTTGGGGAGTAAAAATCCAGAGGGTGAGCTGGTTCAGCTAAAAATGAATTTATAGTGTTCCAGTCAGTGTTATCTGATGGCAATGTCACATCAGCCCTTTATGAATGTGCATTCACATTATCAGCTGCAAAGCATTCCAGTCAAGTATTGAGATGGTCCTTATAGTCCACAATTGTAATGATCGGAAAAAAAATGATACCAAGCAGAATCAAACCTTGATTCCTCAAGAAGAAATAGGGCATGAGTAAAATAAATATTAATCATGAACTTAATTAGTAAATGCTGGTAATTAATCATGCATTGCTCTTAATAATGTGTAGGAGTCCTCAGAGATGGGAGATGATCCTCCAGGAAAGAAGACTGTGCAACCTAAATAAGGTGATGTCCTCATTGCTAAAATCAATGGCAGTTGACCCATGACATTGCTTTGACCTTTGTTGTCTTTATTGGAAGATAATGCCTCCTCCCACTTGATTTAATGTTCAGACTGGACCTATGGGACAAGCAGGCCCTGACCAAGGGGTTGGTGGGCTCCTGCAGCTGTGCAGGCAGGCACTAAAGGAGTCCACAGAACTCATAACTACTGCCAGGTGAACAGTTATATTCAAACTTTTTCAAAACTCTGCAATTTATGGACCAATTATATGTTTAAATATCATTCCAGCAGCTACAGAATTCCCTACCAAGAGAGACCTACCTGATTTTATGAACGTCAGCAGAAGTTTGGAACAACTGCTAAGGATCTCTAAAAAAATCCAGTTATCTCTCTAGAGCATAGAAAAAACAGCATTCTTGTTGCAAAAGCCCTGTAATCTGTGCCTACAAAGCTTCTAAACTTCTTAGCTGTATTGTGGGTTAGGTAGCCACGTCCTGCAGACATAACTGTGGAAAGTGGTCAGATGACAAGAACTTTGGAAAGCTACTTGCAGAAGTCTGTGATGACAGGCAAAACTCCTTCCTTGGTGTAATATCTAAAGTTTGGCACTCAGCAAAGTTCATTTAGGGCAAGTTTCCTAAGCCAAAAGAACTTGTGGCTGCACAGGTGAGAGATCCCACTACACTTACGATAAATCTTGCAAGTACTACTATGACCATGTTTCCAAGTACCATCTTGTTGGCTTGCCTCCCTGAGGAGCAGCTCAAGATGATACAGAGCAAAGAGCTAACATTGCCTCAAGCAGAGTTGCTTTCAGTGTTTTTATTCCTTTCCAGAAAGTGACCTTGCTTTTTTTTTTTTTTTTTTTTTTTTTTGAGAAAAATAGTAGTGTTTGCAAAAGTCTTGCTTGCATCCCCTGTGCTGACAGATTGCTGGAAGCTTCATCATGGCTGAATGAAAGAACTGTTAAAATTCATCTGCCTGCCAGTTCATTAAGAGAATGGGGAAACACACCTAAGAAGAGAGCGCACAGTGGCCCAAGAAGGAGAGGAACAGCCAGCCGACACCTCCTGTAAAGCAGCAAAGCTGTGCTTGCTTGCTGCTGCTACTCGTTCTCCAGCATCTTCCAGCAAAGCAACATCTCCCCACCCAAGATGCCTACATGTTTCACCTGGTACCTCTTGCTAAGGGATTTTCTGTCAGAGAAAGTCATGTTAGTTGGTCAGGGAATTTAAAAGAGTTGAAAGGAGAAAGGTGTCCATGCATACAACTATATTTATTTCATTTTTTTAAAAACATCACTGTTCACCCAAGCGGTTTGGTGAAGAAACTCCAGTTCTGAATGATTCATTCACAGTGTTGCTTCTCTGGGACTTCATGGAAGACTTAGGCTTTCGCTTTTCAGTAGTATCTTATAGTTGTTTTTCACATCCACAAATGATCTCCACACCTCTATTGCCATTCCATACCCTCAAATGTGTTGAACCCAAGTCCCACCAAAATTCTCCAGAGTGGCTTAAACCTCCCAAGGTCAAATACGTTTTACTTGCTTTGCACCTGGTTTCCACTTTCTGGGGTGCAGTGAGGTTACATATTCAAACTTTGATTGGCAAGTCTGAAACTTTAGATCCTGGTGCACAGTGACTTAGCACAGCATAACTGAGCTATAATAACGAACTGTGTCAGAGCCCTGTCTCATGATAACACAGTGGGACCTGGCCATGCAGTATATAAATGTAGACGTATCTGTGGCAACCTTCACCTTCCTATCTAAGCATGTATTTTATCCACAGAATATTCCCAGAAGTGTGATGGGTGTTTATAAAGCTCACAGATAAGTCTTAGTTTTCTTTTGCCAAACAGATAACAAATGTGCAAACAATATTTTTGTCATGTCAGTCAAAAGATATCTAAAACCAGAATTTCCTAACCCTGCCTCCCTGAGGAAAACGATGACATAAAAATTAATGTTGTAAAATACATCTTCTAAGATAACATAGGAATTCATTAAATTTTTTCCATTCAAAATGGCTTTAACTTTTGTAAGCTAGAAAACTTAGATGGGGTCCAAAATAAGGTTGCAACTGCCCCTACTATCTCACCTTTCTGACAAGTATCTACATAATATTTATCAGTGACATATTCACCCCATTGCATTAAGAAAAAAGTGTTATGAACACGTCTTTCTTGAAATTCTTATAAATGTACATCCATGATACACCTGAACAGGTGCTAAATGTGTCATCACCAGGTCTGCTGACGTATGTGCTGAGATGGTCACTATCTGCCACCAGTACACATCTCCTGTAGGAATGAGGCCAGGTTGGAAAAGCCTTTTTACTACTCAGACCGGAATGATTCTGTAACAAATAAGGAGGAATTTGCCTTACCTGTCTATGCTGTTGAGAGACTGGATACTGCAAACCTGAGATTTGCTGGCTTTGCTGCATTTTCTGAAGCATCATTTTTTGCTGCATTGCTAAGGGTACATTAGGTGGCCTTTGAAGAGACTGGTTTGGGAGAGGCTGAGCAGGTTGAGGCTGTGGCTGCTGTTGCTGCTGTTGCTGTGGCTGTTGCACAGGGGCTGAACCCTGTGCCTGCTGCGTGTAGTGCAGAAGGGCAGTCTTGTTTTGGGAACCCAAAACTGAAGGCATTTGCTGGTTTGTTTGCTCTGAGTTAAAGTGAAACAAAGGCTTTGTGTTGCCATGATGCTGCTCTAGAGGTGGCTGAGCACTGTTGATAAAGTTTCTGTTGAGGTCCTGAGGCTTCTGTTGCATGATTATGTCCATGGGGTTGCTCTGGGGAGTGGTTGGTTTATAAACATAGTTGTTCATTCCTTTCGACTGGTTTCCATTCACTGGTACCCCAAGCATTGCTGAGCTTTGTGGGCTGAACTGCTGCTGGCGAAAAGAAGGACTGGGGATTTTCTCTTGCACAAAGGGTCCAGGGGAAGGTCCTGATGGAGACAAGGTGGACCAGCTGGCCGTCTGGTTCTGCTGCTGCTGTTGCTGCTGAATCAAGGCATGTTGCTGTCGATTGGCTGCAATCTGTTTGAGTTGCTGTGCATGAGATACCTCCTGCCAGTTAGGCAATGGCCGACTGGATGCAGAAGAAACCTGCGATACCTGTGTTTGACTCGGAGGCACCGAAGGGATGGGTGAAGAGGTGGACATGGCAGCAGTGGCCATAGTGAAGGCTGGACCTGTAGAAGAAGGCCTCATCTGTGGGGAGCCCACAGGAGCCTGATTCATGCCTGGTGCATATTCACTCTTTATCACCATCTTATCCATCTGCAGAGATCTCACGGGGCCCCTCTGACTCTGCTGCCCAAGGTCAATGTTGAACGGCTCATCTTGTTTTATTGTGGCATTTATCATATTCTCTAGCTCAAGATCACTCATTGGTGGCACTGATATGTTAGTCAGTTCATTAAATAGTTCCTGAAGCTCCAGATCCATCTGTTCCCATGAGTCTTCCACATATCTGTTAGGGAACATGTTCTCATGGGATGTCTGGCCATCTAAGTGTTTGCTGCAGGACATTGTTTCTCCTGGTTCTTTCTTTACCTCTTTCAAAGTCATATTAAACATGCCATTCCCACTAGCATGTGTATTGTTAGCTAAGTTGCTGGCCTTTCTTTGTGATCCTTGCCCCACTGACATAGTTCCTGACATTGACTGGCTTTGGCAATTGTTAACATGTTGTCCACCTTGTCCCACTGGGATATTATCACCCACTCTTATCCTCTTAATGTCGAGGAAAGAGCTCTCAGAAACACCATTGGGCCTCTTGTTGTTGACAGGAGACAGATTTACCACCAACTTTCTCTTCAAGGAGCCTTGGAGCTGGAAGAAGCAGAGACAAAAAAAATTATTAGATGACACTGAAGAAACAATCTATAGTCTGTTTGATACCTATGCAGAGCTGTAGGAAAATAGGTTGTAAGTGAGACATTTTCCTGCAACTACTACCCCCGTCCTTGTAGCCACCAGCACTATTTGGGCACTGCTGCCTCCTGTTGATCACAGATCCCCTTTCCCCCGCACATGTGAGTGGGGGGAGATGGCCAGAGCCACAGCTGGCAAAGCCTAGGGCATATCTGCTCCAGATTTGCTCCAATCTAACTATGCCAGGCAGATCTAAAGTATTTTCAGACAGCAGAGACCAATGCAGTCATGAAACCTGTCTGTGCCTATCCAGTGCTGCAGGATCTCACTCTCATGATTTTGCTGTATGATCCAAAAAACCACTGAGTCCAAAGGTCCTAGGAGACATTTTGATGACACACATGAGTTCCAGGTATCCCAATCTCACACAGATTTATACTGGCCAGAGATGTGAATGGTTAAAGATTTTAGATGTTAACTTGTTCAAACTGAAAATGAAGCCACTGGTGCCACATGAGGTTATATCAGCCACGAGTCTGGCCCATGATGTAGGGCTGGATTATTTTCCAGAAATGTATATTAATACATTAAGCCCTAATTGTTTATGTCCTGAAACACCTGCTATAACACACTGCTCTGAGAACTGGAACTCTTTCCTTTCCTTGAATATTTACAATGATACTTCCATCTGTCCACAGGCCCTGTGGCCCTACTGAAGGAAAAGAGGCTCTGAGCCCTGTCCACCCGATCGACACTCATCTGCCACAGTTGTATACATGCATTCCTATCCTGTGCACACAAAACAAAGGTGTAGTCCCACGAGCTGAAAAGTTTGGACTCAGTACAGATACCCTCAAGTAGAGTTGCTTTAAAATTCAAAAACATGGTTCATAAAACAACAGATCACTATTGAACAAGCACAGCTGTCACATCTTTAGCTGTGTACGTTAAAGGCACCCACCAAGCACTAGATGCAGCGAACGCGCCAGCACGCAGCCCTCGTCCATCAGCACGCACCCTGTCACTGTTCCAGCTGTGAGCAATGTCAGGAAATGTCGCAGGGAAACAAGGCTCATCTTCTGCCTTTCTGCACCTGGGCAGAAGTGCACCAGCCTCGGAGGCAACAGGACAATATCATCTGACAAATACCTGTGTGACAAAACAGCGCCCATACAAACTGTGATATCTTGGGAGCCTGTGATGGGCAAAGGGAACACTAAGAACTCTAATTTTCCAGTGAAGTGAGGAAGGATGATTTATGAGATCTTCAAATCACATTATTTGTATCATGCTGTTTCATGTACTATGTTGTGGCCCCTGTTCACCTCAACTTCAGGCTTATCTATAGGTAAGAGCTCTTCCCAGATAACTCCAGGTGTGAACATTTTTATTTTGGTGTGAATACCAGTGAGTTGCTTGGGAAGAATTCGACTGACAAATACACATATTTTCTCCATACCACCTCTCCTTCCATTGCGTCAGCAGGTCACGGAGTTTACCCTTTAAAAATAAAACCTGTGATTTCTCTGACACCAAAAATCTCATCTCATATCTCAAGTTAAGCTTCCAGCATAGCTTTTGAATCACAGATTCATGTTTTCATTTCATAAGGACAGATATGTCGATGACTATTTGTACAAGTCTGCAGACCTTGTGCCTTTAAGAATAACCAATTGTTACTAGGTCTCCCCCGGGGTAAGAGGACAGAGCACGGACTGTCTTTGGTTAGCATGTTCCTTCTGACACATGAGTCACTGTACTTTCCTTTGCAAAAAAAAACCAGTAAGCTGCACTTCCTTTTACCATCAGCTTTGCTGTCAGTGTGCTTATTAGAAATCATTCTTGTGCCCCTAAATTCATCTTCCTGGGAAGTGGGGAAGTCCCCAGGTCATCAGAATACGTGGCTTGGCACCATGTTTTGCTTTCAGATGTGGTGCTGTCAGAAAGCCTGAACAGATAATGAATATTATACCTCTGCATATGTGTATGCTTTACATGGTTAATGCACCTATCTGACTTAGTTTTGCTTTTGCTTGACATTTTGAAGGAGAGGCAGCTGTTTAAAATGTCTTCACATTTTTAGAGCACCTGCACCTGGCTTTCTGATAGGATTGAAAATGCAGGTGTTGCACTTAGCTGCTTTTCTTCTGCAATTGAACTAGCTGCTGGCAGATACGGGTGAGATTTGACTGGTGATGTGGACAAGTCAGAAGCAGAGCCAGGGAGGCCATCACGATCTCCAGACTCATCCCTTAGCCAAGCACTCCCTTCCATTGACATGGGCTGGAGGACTCCTGGTTTCATGACATCTGCTCTGCTGAAGTGCCCAGCAAAAAGGACACTATGCATTCCTAAAGAAGTAACAAATGCTGGCTTATCACATCTCCCCAAAACTTTGCAAGCACTGCCCTCTGACACCACCTTGCTCAACGGATGTCCCCACCTTAAAGCAGTAATGAGCACGAATGAGGCTGCAAAGGTGCAGGGACTCCCAGGGGACTCCACCGAGGCTGCAGGACAGGTCCTGGTTTCCCGTTGCCCGTGAGCTAGGGATGGGGAGGGTGAGGGTATGGGAAGGATGTGGCAGCCCACAGGGACCAAGCCTCCTCTCCCCTCCTGCACTGAGCTGTTACCAGTTATGTGCCAGGGTGGTTCACAAGGGACCAGCCTGTGTTTGTCCAGCGAGATGAGCAGTGCTCACCACAAGCCTCTCCGTCTTGCTATTTCATATGAACCCTGCCTTCTGTGGGGCAACGCTGTCCGAGCATTACACCTGTTTTGTTTTCAGAGGGGAAAGGGGCCAGCGTTCCATCGCTCAAATATTTGCAGTTTTCTATCAATCACATTCTTCAACTACTGATTGAAAGTCCGGGCTAGAGCCCTTTTCCCCCAAGAAAAGAACAGATGCTTCAGAGGATAAAAAAAGGGCTTGCCAGATTTCAAGCTAAAAAAAATGCAAGCCAGGATTGATTTGGGTCAGTAAATGTAAAGCAAAAGTTCCTATGCACATAACACACAGGCACGCTCCTCAGATCAAACGGGCTCTCGATTACACATCTCAAACTGCTTGAACTGCGTAATACTGAAAGGCTCTGTGATGGGAAATGGATGACATGACAGTAAGCGGGAGAGGAGGAAGCCCTCCATGCACTGCTCCATCCCGCAGGCAGGTGGGCAGCCCTGTGTGAACCATCAAAGAGTCGGTGCATTTCCTGGCAGCCTGTGTTGCCGTCAGCCCTTTCGCTGAGCAGGCTCTGGTGAGTCAGCATGCACTCACACGCTTACAGGGAGGGAGCGCTGGGTGCATTGGTTTTCTGAAGATAAAGCTGGAAGGGCTAAGCCTCTGGAGATGACATTTGCAAGACAGCACAATGCTGTTACTGGACAAACTGCTTTGGGACATTAACAGTGGAGGGCAAACTCTAGAGACGACTTGGTCTAAATGACCCAGTGTGGCACCATGCCCTGTGCAGAAGAACAATTAATTTCTACTTAAAAACATATTCTGAGTCTTAAAAGGGATTTAAGAGAGGCAGCTTCTTCTCTAATACTGCCTGACACAAGGCCAAATCAGCAGGATTTCCACCAAACTAGTAATTTGGGCTCATCAAAACCTGGTATCAAATAATTTATCTTTTGGCAAAAAAATAAAAAAGGCTTTTGTTTCACCTTTTTTTTGGTTGAATTTTTTTTTACTAAATGAAAAACTAGAGGATTTTGCTGAAAATTGATTAATTTTTTCTAACTCAAAAGTTTTTTCAGAGAATGGAAACAAAAACTTCTTTGGTGCAAAAGCACAACTTCTCAATGAGAAATTTCAGAGACTGTTTTCTCCAAAATATCCATATTCAGCAATATTTCTCTCACATCTTTGATCCATTTCTGACATTACCCATGTGCATTCACCTTGTGTTCCTTTCCACAGGGACTGTCCCATATGGCCAAGAAAAGAATCTGTCTGTGGCAGCAGGAAATAATGACTATCTGGTTTCACTTTCATTGAAAGTCTTATTTTTTGTGCTCTTCATGCAGCTTCTTTTGTTGGACTTCCTTTAGAATTTGCTTCTTCCTTCATTTAACAATGAATAGGAGCACAGCGCTTGAGAGAAGTCCTAGGTTAACCATCCAGCAGCCTTGAGTTTCACAGCTCTCAGGACAAGTAAAACACAGCCTGTCCCCCTGACTTGCCCAAGTATCTCCATAACATGAGCAGATCTCAAAAAAAAAAAAAAAAATTTCCCAGTGCAACCTTTCCTTGGCTTTGTACAGAGATGCTAGTAACACATCTGACTGTCATCTCAAAATGTTTGTAACTAGACACTTAAGACTGGACCAAAACACCAAAACACTCCCAGCAAACTACAGATAAAATATCAAATTGTGATAGTTCTAAGTCTCCACTAATCCTTATTAGCTGAAGACACAAAAGGAAGATCTCTTACCACCCTTGTTCTCCCATATCTCACATTTTCCTACTAAGGTTTGCAGCTTTCTTAGCTTGTGTGGTGGAACAATGAGGACGAAACCCATAACGTGCTGCTAACTTAAACCCCACGCCATTATCACACTCTGTTTGTGAAGCAGGCAGCACGACAGAGTTAGCAGTGCACGTGGAGCAATACTTCTGATGTTGTAAGAGCAGCTTTGGATTTTGTACTTTTAATATAGAAGCAGCAGACAAAACCACTTTAAAAGGTCCCTTTTGGACTTCCTAGATGTTCTCACAATATGCGCTGATGGTATCTATGGCTGCACTGTAAACAACATCTTTTATGTATGTGGGGAGGGGAAGGGGTAAAGGAATTACATGAAAAAATACAGAAAATATTCGAACAATGACAGTGGCCAAAAAAAAAAAAAAAAAAATCATTCCAAAGGAGGAAAACTCGCTGAATGCTACTTCTTATTTATGCTGTGAAAGCACCTTTGCATCTGAGGGCTGGACCCAGCGAGACACTCTGGGATTTAGGGCCTGATGCTGAACGGCAGCAGCTCTCCTTTTCAAAACAGTGGTTTGCAGTGTTTGCTGCCAGCCGTCTGCACTGTCCGGAGGTGAGCCGAGCCAGGGAGCATCCCTCCGGGCAGGGTTTGGAGCTCACCAGCGCAGGGCATCTCCCCACCACGCAGGAGGACTGGGTGCCCTCTCCTTGTCTTCTCACCCAGACACGCTGGTTGTGGTGACCAATGCCACGGCCAGCTGCAGAGCCACCACGGTGCCCCAGGGGTTGAGGCGGCAATGAGATGGGGCCACTGCCCCCAGGTGCCACCTCCCAGGCCTTCACGGGTCCTAATACCGTGATCACACGCACACACTCACAGCCCGTTTCTGGCTACAGATGCACTTTATAGGAACAAGCCAAAGGTCTCCCATTACTGTTCTTTCTACACATCTCCTGAAATCTGTCAGCTCTGTCCATTCCCACTCTTCCCCCTGCCCCAGTCAGTGCCACGGAGCAGCAGGTCCACCATGATGTCTCTCCTGAAGATCTCAACAGCATGGCCCTGTTCTCCCCAGCCCCTCTGCTCTGCGCTTTCTCTGCACAGCAAGAGGATATTTATTTTTAATCTTTTGTCTTAATGTGCAACTTCTACCTGACATGGCTAAAAATACAAGGGTGACGGTTGTCTTCAGAGAGATTTTAGCACTCCAAGTTCAGCAACTTCCATCTGCTAGATGATGCTGATCTGGGAAACATTAATTTTCCATGCAGGGCTGAGTGACAGAGTGGAGGCCCTGTGTACCCAGCACGATGGGGAGCAGCACCGGGAACTGATGTGTCCTCACTGAACCATGGTGGGGTCGAGATGATCCTACCACGGTTGCAAAGAGCTGTGAAAGAGCAGCAGATGCTGTTTCCCACTCCAGCCTGGTTGGAACAGTCTCAGCTCCAGGTGCCTCCTGCTCTTCATGCTCCTACATGCCACCGACTCTGTCTGTGTCCACAGGAAGGGGACCAATCCCTCTCTCTGAGCAGCGAGGAGGAGGAGGAGGACGTGCAGGTGCCTTCAGCCCAATGCTGTGGGTGAGCACGGCAGCTGGAGCCAGCACACCTCCCCTCTGCTTCACTCCTCTCCCATTCAGCTCGTCGGTTCCTCAGACTGCTCTGCTCACAAGGAGCAAGGTTTGCTGCCATGAGGTTTTTGCTCTGCACTTCCCAAACCTTCCCACTGCCCGTCCTTGGCTTTCTGATCATGAGCTCTTTGGGAAGAGACTTGGTGTCTCTCCAGGGCCTCTTTCACTGGCATCCCACTCCTGATTGATCCTTAGGCAAAAGCACCACTGTCAATAATAATGGTGACCAAGAGGTAATGCAAGTGTTTCTTCCTGTTTACTATAATAAGTGCCACTAAAACTGAATTTTATGGTAACAAATAAGGATGTTCCTTGGCTGACAAGTATCCACTTAATTCTCATTAGCTGGGAACAAGGCTGGAATAGTAATCAGTATGCTAGAAATCCCACAATTTACCTTCACTTATGGAAAAATTACATATCTTGCCAACTGAACATACCAACCTAAAAATGCATCCATATTATTCACAGTGTACTGCCTAGAACTATAACGTCAGGGCTTTGGTCCAAGTTGCTGAAGCAAAATAATTATATTTTTTATGCAGATTTTACATCTGATGGATTATAAAATATCATGTCTAGCCACAGTCTTTTAGAAGAATAGGAACACAGAGAAACAATAGCACTTTAACTAGGTCAAGATTGCTAATCAGAATGTAGCAGTCATTACTGTGTGCAAAACAAATAGGCATGAAAGATCTGTATTTCTTATCTTGCAAGCTGTGTATTTGTCTTCTGGAGAAGTATTTTCTGTTATTTTTCTTTCTTTCTTTTTCTTTTTTTTTTTTTAAGATCCTTTTCAACCATGAATAAATTAACAATCACTTTATGTGAAATCTACAGAAATTTATGTCAACATTTATTACCATGAAATGTGGAACAAAGCATAATGCAACCTGAGCTTTGGGAGATGCGACTGCTTAACTGATCCTATCCTGATGAGAAGGAAATATCAAATGCTTTATAAATGTTGACAGGATGATCAGGCATGTAAAAGAGGTCATCCAACACCACCCTCCACATTGTTTACCAGTTTCATAAGTCAGCTTAAAGTATTAAAAACACATACTGTCTTGCACAGGAAGCTCCTAATCCTTAAAAATGTGTCTGCTGTTATTTGATTTGCCTTTTAGAGATCAATAACATAACAGATTTCACCTAAGGAAAGACTGCTGAGAGCAGTCTGGTCCCGGTTTTTGGCCCAACGTTCCTTCCAAACTGGCTGTCTGAAGGCTTTGTAGCTTTGTTAGAGCACATATCCATGCCCACCCATGGGCTTTTATTACCTGTCTAAGCACCCACCTCCTCTGCAAAACTCTGGATCAAAAGCTCAATCAATGGAGGAAGACAGCAGCCATCCAGCCAGCCTTGGAAAATAAGAAAATATTTAGACTGTTTCTCTTTTTCCTGTAAATCAATGCGTCACACAGGACATTCACGCCAACTGTTTGGCCTTGAGGTCTTCTGCAGGGTAAGTTACAGTTCACAGGAGATACAGTCATCACTTGTCAATTGGAAAAGAAAAATCCCTTCAGCATATTACCCAGTCAAGCTTCTAGCATCACACTCTATCAGCCAGGACAAGGAGGGCCTGCTTCAGTGAGAATTGCCTTCTATCACTGCATCAGCTAAGACTCTTAATGAGCAACTGGCAAAATGGCTTCCTGTTAGAAGGAAGGAGTCCTGATCCTCTGCCAAAAACTTCAGTGGAGAAGTGGTGTTTAGGATCAAACCCAGGCCTGTGGTAAGAGGACATCTCTAATAAGGTTGCTGCACTTGCTTGATGGCTGGATTTGACCTGCATTAGCATCTTCTCTCTGCCTCTCCCCATCGTGCACGTTCACCCTATTAAGAAGGATATAAAGTAAAGGCAGTACTTAATAGCCATTTTCAAGACCTTCAGCTTAAACATGCAGCACAGGCCAAGTGCTCCCCATCAAGAGTTTGACATATACGAGCAGAAAAGGCAAAAATTTAGAGGGTTTTGGAAACAAGTAACAATGATTTAAGAGCTTTGAAGATACTCCTCTGAAGAGAACAGAAGGGACAAATAAAAGAGAAAATTATGAAAGTTTATGTAATAAGACTCTAACAGATTAACTGCAGATCAAGAGGGTATTTAGCAAACTTGAACAACAGTAAATTCAATCCCAATGAAATGATAAACTTTTCCTTCCAATGTGGATAGAGTCTGAGGAACTACATGAGAGATCCAGAGCTTGGCAAGTTCTAAAGAGGGACTGAGCATTTGTCTGGAAATGGTAAGATCCTGACTTGTGAAAGGTGATGATAAAATATTTAGAAGGTGACGTGAAATATTAAACATCAAGGTTCAAACCATCCTATGGTTCATGGGGACTGGCTGTGGTCATCAGTGGGCTGGGGAGAAAAAGGTAAGGAGGAAGAACGGTGGTTTTTGCAGGCCTATCAAGGTGACTGCGTATCTTCCCCTGAAATATTTGTCATTGCTATCGATGAGATGCTACAAGGGTTTAGAAAGGACACACATCTGGCCATGTTTCACAAGTCCTGTATTTCCAACACTTTAGAAGTCTGGAAGAAAATTGAAAGAATGGAAGTCATTTGGCCAGTATCTAAATGTTTACTACTAATTGTACTCCTGATTTTCAGCTTTCACCTGAAAACACAGACAGAATGACAGAACAAGAATGAATAGTAAAAATTGGTCTGAGACAATGGAAGATCATTAGCAGGTTACAGGAACTTCAAATACCTTATTGTCTTGGACTAGTCCATGCTGCTGTTCAGGTGATTTTTCATTATTTGGTCTTTCTCTGAGTAGTATCTTGATGATAATTTATGAGAAAGTTGAAAGAATCCAAACCTAAGAAAATGGCCAGAGAGGGTGAAGGGAAAGGTTTGGAAACAAGCAACCACCGAGCAAGGAATGCTCCAGGAGCTGGAAAAGGTCAGTGTGGATAGAGGGGAGCAGGAGCAGTGAGGGCTAAGAAAAAGGTACCTACAGGCTAAAAAGAACCTCAACCTTTCAGGTACTGAGAAGCTTACAAGATGATGCTTGAAAGGAATATGAGAAATGAGAAGCAGAGTTGGAAAGGACAAGTGAAAGATGTTTGCACAAGCAGACAAGTCAAATGCATGGAGATATCTCTGAAGAAAGTAAAAATAAGTTTTCTGGATTTATTTTTCTCTTAGATTAGCAAAAAGAGTATTTGATAACACCGAGCATCTAGCAAAAGCTTGGCTTTTGCAAAAAGATTTGCCTTGGCAAAAGGAGATAACAGGGTTCCTGTGTCTCAAGAGCAGTTGATTCTGCACTAGATGCCACCAACATATGGTTTAAAATGTAACATTGAGCAGTTACACTGGTCACTGGGTAGGTATATGAAGACCAAATCTGGTGCAGGGAAGGTATAAAAGAGGGAAAGAAAACATGAGTGTCAAGCCTTGGGCTGTCTGTGGGAGATGGGCTCACCGGCAGTGCCCTCAGCAACCCTCAGATGGACTGAGGAGAGGCTCAAGGAGACAGCGCCAAGGTGGGACTTGCAAACCTCCCCAGTGACAAGGTGACACAGTTTGCACACTGGAGCCTTTCAGCTCCTTCGTCCTGCCGCTCTGGGGCAAAGCCCTGCTGCTGAGCACACACTGTGGTTTGTGGCTTGGAGTGGTAACCCCAGTGACTATGACCGACAGTGCAATCCCCTACTGCGAACATTCAAGTCACTGCAGCCTTCCAGTCTCCTGGAGCCTTTGGACTGAACACTGTTATCCTGACTGCAGCATTCTTCAAGGACATTCTTGGTCTCAGACTCATCACTGAGTCCCATGAGACACAGTGGGATGTTAAGCAGTTGATGAAGATACTCCTGGCAGTTCTGGAAAGAAGCCCGTCCTCGCCAGCTATGCATTACATCTCCTGTGGTGGTAAACCATGAAGGGCCACCACAACACTTTCAGGTATTTTCAGCCACTACGATAGTTTTCAGTGAATGGGACAGAAGTGGATTCATTATACTTGATGCTTCCAATATTCCTTATTTCCTATGTGCACCAATCACTTGTTGAGTGCATTCATCCGAATAGAAAAAGCTCTGAAAAATGAGCAGTTCTAGGCCTCTGAAAGATAACAGCTATTCTCAAAGTCATCTTTTCCTCCACATCAACTTTGTGCCTTTTCTAGAGCCAACTGATACCTCTGGCTTCAAAAATTCAAAATGAGAAAAATACCCTGTTTGACAATGACTGAGTGGAATAGCACCTCCTTCCTCAACATGCTGTGACAAGGGGAGACACTCCTGCAAGACTGCACATGGGTACCACAACCATCACAACAAACAGTGTTCCTTTGGCTACACAGTGACAATGGCTCAGCCAAGGATTCTGGGGATCCCTCAGCTACAACAGAGCTTTATTGCATAAGTGCCACATCACTTCTGTAGCCTATATCTCTATCATCCACCAGGTGTGGCCAGAAGTAGAACTGTTCAGCTGCTCTGCTGGCTTGGATCAAGGAGTCCAGGCACCTGGAGTAAGTCTTCACCAAGAGTCATGCATTGGAAACCCTTTGCAGTCACATAGCTCCATAGCTGGGTTTCTTAAATTCCACCTCTGCAGATCACTAACACCGTAGAAAGGGAGCTCATTTGCTACTTGTCCATTTACCATGCTATTCACAGAAAGAAAATAAAAATATTATGGCAAGGGCCTTAGTGGAGAGTTCTTTCAGAAGACCTTTAGAATCATAAAATGATGTAGCTGTGAAGGGACCCCTGGACATCATGTGGTCCAGGCCCTGCTGAAAGCAGAGCTAACTTAAAAGTTACATCAGGTTGCTCAGGACATTGGCCAGGTGAGTGTTGAACACATCTAAGGATGAAGATTCTACAGCCTCTCTGGGCCCCATTCCAGCTCAACTTTTTCTCCACTTATGTCTAGTTAGCAACTTGTGTTCCTTGCCTCTCATCCTTTTGTTGTTCACTTCTAAGACAGATCTGATATGTAACTGGAAAACTTTGAATGTAGAATGAACAGTGGAAATGTAAAAAATTGACTTGTCTCCAAGTCAATGATATATGTGATGAGGGAGGAGGAGGAGATGAAAGCCATAAATGACAATGCACTTGAGAAATGCCAATCTCTGTTTCTATGCAGAATCCTTCAGGGAAAGTATCAGATCAGTAGCTTTTAAATGGAATGAACAATCAAAGGGTTGACCAAGAAAACTGATTCTACATCAGATGAATCCAAGTTGCTAAATGATGCTTTTCTTAAGCCCTATCTAAAGTTAATTGAGATAGCCAAGTCTTTAAATGGACTTTGCTGGACATTTTTTTTCTCTCCTTGATTATAAGGTTCCATGACAAGGACTTTATCTCCATGTATTTATCTGAAAAATACTCTTCATGCATTTAGACACTGTCAAACACATTAATAACGAGCCCTGTTTTCCAGCTAAATTCCAAAAGACACCAATGCACATTCAGCGCCTCTAAAAAGCAGACATCTATTTAGGTGTCAAAATATGGATCCCAATATACTTTAGAAAAGACTGGATAAAAATAATTCTCCATTTTGATAACTAATATGAAACCTTTCACCTTTACAGCACCAGTTAATGGTGAGTAGAAATCATTACAGTCAAAGGGCTGCACAACAAACTGCTATATATGAAACTCTGGAGCTGGCAGACCAGTTTCTAGTAGACAAATGACCACATCATTCCTGGTGCTAATTAGTTCCTTTCGCCCTTTGTATGCTCCCCTTTCTTTCACAAGCCTTAGCTAGGAAGCCGTGGGTCAAATGTGCTCAGAGGGCACTCACCAACTTTCCACTCTCAGAAAGACCTATCAAAAACTCAGGGTTATCAAAGCACCTAAGTGAAACTTTACTTGCATATTACTTAGACAAGGCTTGCTTTGGAAGATACATTTATTCTCATTTATGGTGTGGCAATATGCATTTTATAACCTATAAAAATATCTGCAAAGATTCAAAGAGATCTCTGTCTAGAAAAAAAAGTCTTACTTTGCAGACAGACTTCTGTCTATGGTGGTCTGTACTTAGGAGAGGCCTTTGGAAAGGCACGCCATGAAGTCTTGCTTGGGACAGGGACCAAATCTGGGCAGTCTCCAGGGCAGTTGTTGCTCTAGTGGGCACAGATGAGTTAAGTTTGAGGTCGTCAATCAGAGACACCTTTCACACGCACTTTAAAAAATAGAGGTGGGAAAGTGTTTTGCCACGTTCCCTGAGTGGAATTCAAATTCCAGGGACCGCACATATGCTGGTATTTGTCTGCATACATGTCTTTCTCTGCGAATCTGTACTGAAGCCCAGTGCAACAGTAAGCCAAAATTTCTGTTGCTGCAGCCACACTGACCTGTACCAGTGTTTTATTAAGAACCAGCCTTGGAGCCTGAATTCCAGATTATGAACCAGCATTTACTGGAAGTGCAGATTGCAGCAGGAACTTTTGCTGGATGTCTATTGCAACAGACTCCTCACTTCTTTTTAAAGTGCCTCTAGGGTTGCAGGCTTTTGCTAAGGGAACACAATGGAGCTGGCAGGAAAGCAACAGCTCTTCACCATCTCAGAAGAGAAAAAAAAAGCCCAGCAGTCCTTAAGGATACAGCACTGTTAGGTAGCTGGGACAATGAGTTAACAAGGGTTGACTCTTCCCTCCCTCTGTTTTCAAAGATAGTAAGTAACAAAATCTGGCAGGCTGAAAAGCCCCTGCTCGGAGGAGAGAGACAAAGAGGCAGGGCTGAAATTCATCGTGTCAGTTTAAAAAGGCAGAGTTTTACATTTACACAATATGCCCATTCTTGTTCTCCTTGACTCATGGAAAAATATTGAACATCAGACAAGAATGTAGGAATGTGTCTGGTGTCTGATCTCCACAAAAATCTAAACGCCGTTTGCATTCACGTAAGAAATAAAGAGCGTCTGTCCAGGCTCCCTTGATGTGTTAAGAAAATAACAGTAGTGATAGCAATATCAATATAATAACAGCAGTAATAAAATTTTTAAAACTGGCTGTGTAACTAGTACAAATAAAGCACAAACCCAGGCGCTCCTCGTCCTTAATCCCCAACACAGCTCGACAAAGCTTTCTAGACCATTTGTCTGTCACAAGCACCGCACAGGCTTCTCTCCACCAACTGCATCTGAAGCCACTGTTTGTTTTCCCGGATAGCAGAGGTTAAAGCTTTTTTGACTTTAGATGCCATAATAGTTGCAGTGCCTATATTACCATCTATGGCAGATAGTCTGCGTGTCTGCCAACTGTCAGGCAGCCTATTCATCTCCAGTTGCCTTTTGCCTACTTTCTGCAGCAGAAGAATTTCCCTCCACTTGATTTCATGTGCTGGAGTCCTATTCTGCTGCTCGTTTTTAAACTTCAAGCCTGGGGGACATGGGAGTCCGCAGCCCCAAAGAACCTGTGGTTCCTACATTGCATGCAGCTCACCAGCCAGACAGCTATGGCCAAGGGTCTGGGCAACATCAGATAACTGTCAGAATGTGATTGCTGGATAAACCCAATGGTTGACTGAAGGAAGACGCATGCAATGGGGTCACCATGGCCTGCATTGATGGGCTACTCTAGGATCCCTCAAAACACCCTCCTCCTGCTTGTCCCACGGCAGATCTGTGGAACCTCACTACTCATCCTCTGCCTAAACCCGCCACTTCTTTCCCCAGTACTTCTCATCCATCCAAGGCATGTGGTCTGTGTGGTGAGGATATTGGTACACATCATGTTTGACCACTCTTGACCCAGGTGTTCCTAGAAATCCCTTCGAGTACTTGACAGCATCTTTAGGTACTGGCATATTTCTAAAACATCCAATATTGTGGTATTTTAGCATTTTACCAAAGCCTGCTTAGCAAGCAGAACTGTGCAGGAAGATAGGATGGGCAGGCCCCTAAGCCGTAAAGTCCAGACCCTACAACCACAGCCCTCAGCTGTATCATTCTTTGCCTAAACAAATCATGCTCCTGTTTAAGAGAGTCCCTGAGATCAAGAGAGGCAATGCTGATATATGCTGGTTGCCTCTTTTAGCTCCCCAGTACATTAGTGATCTGAAAACCGGCAGATCTGCATATTTCCTGACCCACAGCATGAGCTAGTGACTCACAGGAGGTGGAGGGACGATGAACAGCTCTGCCAGACCTTGTGACAGTGGTAAAATAGATCACTCAGTTGCATGAGGCTTGTCAAAATGGTGTGTTGATTTTAATTTTTCCTAGGTATGACCGAGCTCTTGGCCTCCTTACCCAGGCTGTGAGAAGCCTCTCGAAATTTCACTTAAAATCTGAACCCAAAAGGATCAGTCTCATACTTCACAATCACAAAGCCCCGAGTCATGGGTTGCTCTTCCTGCTATTACAGCTTCATGAAATTGCCTACAGAAAAGAAATGGCACCTCAGAAAAACCTCCCTCACACACCCCAGCCAGGAAGCCCACAGTCAGAGGCATTTGCCCACCTCCCTGCTCCCTGTGGAGCCCAGGTCTAGAGCTCCTGAAGTCAACAGAAAGACTGTTGTAGACATCAGTGTGTCTTGGATCAGGCCCCAGCTACCCAAGAGAAGAGATGGGCTTTGCAGCCCATCCAGATGGTTAACAGCTTTAACATACAACCACTGCCTTATTAAATCTACACTAAATTAAATGAACACTTAAGACACTCAACTGAAAGTGCTATAGACTACGGTAATTAAATCAAAATATCCAATTAACCACACCAGAATAGGAAATGAATATATCGTGGGGCACCACTCTGTAGTGCCTGAGCCAATCAGATGTTGTCTATGCCTTAATTTGGGCTGAAAAAAATTTTAGAGAGAGTTTATGATTATTTAGAGATGTGTTTATATAGCACATGCATATATAGTTTATGATTATTTAGAGATGTGTTTATATAGCACATGCATATATATGTATATATATGTGCATGTATATATATATGCACACATATTTTACTATTATATTTAAGTCTTCTATCTGGACTCTTAGTCTTACATTGGCAGAGCCATACTTTTAATTCCAGGTCAGCCACCATCTTCCAAGATAAACTCGCACATTATTAAAACCTCTAAATCAGAGGGATTAGAAATGTCCTACAGTGGACTTTTTTTTTCTTTATTAAGAACATTTACATGAAGGTGTCTGCAGTTTCAAAGCCATTTCAGACTGAGGCCAAAGTTTATGCTTGGGGGAAAAAAAAAAAAAAAAAAAAGCACCTTTTTCTCTCTGTTTAGCCTGTGCTGTCAGGTCTTTGCCTGCTGCTCCACAGGCACCCCAAAGAGAAAGTTTACCTTTAATTAAGGAAAGGCTTCTAAGCATTAGGGTTCTTAGGCTCTGAACCTCTCTCCCTTTCCTCCCCCTCCTTTTTTCAATCAGGAGTGGAAACTTTATCTCACCTACGAAGGTACACTTTGCCGAAATGTTGATAGATTGCAGTGATAAACCTTCCCTTCTCCACTCCAGGCGAGTCTCCTGGTGGAAGGTGCTCAGCCATCCCCAGTGACAGAACCCCCCCCAGAAACACGGTGGTTTCAGGGCTGCCTCAGCTCAGAGGGGATCTGGGCACGGCCACTGCACCCTGCTCTCCTGGGGATGTGCACGAGGTCCTGGCTCTGGTTTGGCCTTTGTTTGGAGGGGAATTTGTTCTCCACAAATCACAAAACTGCAGCCGTGTAATAGCAGCAGTCAGAATGACAAAAGGCCAAATCAGGTTACAGTCACTCAACCCTACTGGGTTATTTGGGTAGTGGCAAGAGGAGCTATTTTTAATGACTTCACGTCCCAGCCTCATCAACAACAACCAGATAGTGTCTATGAGTCTGCGAGCCTTAATCTTCAGCTCAGGATCCAGCAGATCCTGAGAAAACAGAGATGTGGCATGTTGGAAGGTGTCTTCCAGATTTGGGTTTTTTTGAGTAAGAACACATTTCCTTCCATTTCCTCAGCCCTCCCACTCACCCTGGCATTGCCCCTGGTTTTGCCCTGTGACCAGGTCCCATTCCTTCCTGGCACTCCTAATAGCTTCAGTGTGTCTTGACACCCAATGGACAAAGCTGGGGCAGGTGGCTCTCCTTGATGAAGACGGACACTGAGTCCCTGTGGGACAGTGTTCAGAGGGTCTGAACTGCTGTCCTCCACACAGGCTGCAGAGGTGGGGAAGGCAGAAGTGACCCTACCACGGTTCTGCAGTGTTTCGGAGGGACCATGCAAGTACCGTTACTGTAGGTTTTCTCTTTGCTTTGGTCATGCCTCCTTTTTGGCTACTTCCATACGCTTTCTGGACCAAACTGATCTCTTATTGTTCCCCTCCTCATAAGTGGAATTGCAGCCCCTGTGGCCCTCTGCCACTGTTTATGCTGGCAGAGACCAGTGGATATTGGCAGGCAAAGCTGGATGGGATTCACACAGCGAGAGGGCAGGGAGGGAGGAAAGGGCACACCGTGGCCCTCAGTGCCTTCACTCACCTTGCACAGAGCATGCCCATGGATAAGAGGGAAAGGAGGTCACAGACGGGGTGAGAACTCTCCTTGCTGGTCAGGAAAGTGGGCTGAAGGCAGGTTTTGAAATGTTGAGATCTGTAACATACCTTAGATCTTGCTGGGTATCTGTAAGACCTGTTCCCTTTCAGTGGAAGGTGCTCAGCTGGCCCCAGAAGCTTTCTTCTATTCATCTGACAACACTTCTGGATATATGGTGATGCCCACCCTACCTCGTGAAGCAGAGATCATATAGCCATGTATAAAACATGTGCTGGAAGGGATGCCTCAGGCTTCAAAATGCATGGACAAGCTGGAGCAGCAGGGCAAAGCCACCTGGCTTTGGTCATCCCTCTTTCGCCCTACTGCCGAGGAAGGCAAGAGAAACAAGGCCACTGTTGACCGAGGTGGCCCACCTTTGTGCTTGTGAGATGCCCAATTAAATCAACTCTGACTGAAGTCAACAGAAAACTTATATTGGACCCTGAAGCCCGTCCTTGCTGCATCAGAGCCTAAAAGAAGAACCTGGCCCAGACTGCCTGGCTACTGTTCAAAACGGCTCTTAGTTATAAAGAACAAATTGTAAGTTCTCGTGTAATGTCCCTGGCAGAATCCGAACTTGTAAAAGAAAAGCCTGTAAACATCATTCCCACTCAGGAACTGTGCAGTGTTATTTTCTGACCCCGATGCACTTTGACATATCGCAGAACCACGCAGGTTGAATCTCACCGTGCTGAATCCTGAATGACAGATTTCAAAAGGTTTCTCTCCTTTTCTTTCCCTCACTGCCTAATAAAAAAGAACATCTCATTCGCTCACGTGGATCTAAAATGATGACATACAGCTTAGAAATGACTTAAAGTACAACAGGAAGATTACGAGCAAAAGCAGTTTGTGAGCTACAATTCTGCATTTACCTGCTGGGAAACTAGCAATGAGGAGCATGTCCCTGAGCCCCGAACCTCTCCGCTGAGCCCCAGGGGTGTGCCTGAGGGATTTGTTTACATGCCGGAGGAACGAAGTCATGTCATGGAAATTCTGCAAACGGCTTTGCTGAATTTTACTTTTGCATTTTCCAGCTCTTAGTTGAAAGGAAGCGCAGCTTCTCTGAACCTGAATTCTCCTCTGCTGGCGGATTATTTATTAAACAGCGATGGTAGGCTAAAGCTGTTTTCACTTAGGAACAGTTCGTTCAAAGCCTAACGGAGAAGCAGCGTTGCCATAGTTACCTGAGCAAGCCCTCGGCACAGCACAGCTCCTTCCTACAACCCAAGAGTTTAGGTCAACTTGCAAGTTTGTCAGACAAAGCTTAATGATTTGATATTTCATGCAAGTGAATCGCATGTATCAAGCAAGAAGGTGGCATGGAAACAAGGGACAGGATTGCCCTCAACCCTTTTTTTTTTTTTTTTTTTTTTGCTGGTCCAAGAAGCCCATGGGGTTCACACCAGCTGGAAATTCTGCAGGGTATCGGGACAGCTGGGGAGGAGCTTGGAGTAAAAACACATTTAGATCTTGGCACTGGTTTTGGCCATCCAGTCCAGCCCATCATTAACAGCTTCTGTACAGCACTGCTCTTCCTCTAGGGGCTGTGTAAATGAACAAAATCTTTGTTCAACCTAAACTTCCTTTCCCTGTCTGCTGTTCCTGCAGACTTTCCATTCTAGTGGTCCTATTGTTTCACTTGGAAATGTCAGAGAGCTGCACAGCATGCCCGTTTTATAAGGAATATGTTCCATTTTAGGAGGCCAAAATTGTACACTGTGTTGCTCCACAATTAATTTACTTGAAACTTGCTTGGGCTCACTATGACTTGTCTGAAATGGCCTTCTTTCCTTCTTTCTTTCTTTCTTTCTTTCTTTCTTTCTTTCTTTCTTTCTTCCCCCCACCCCCTTCTTTTTTTCCTCCTTGTTTAGGCCCTTGCATCTGTATTTAGATTGGTAGCTACCACAGGCACTAGCTTTGCACCTGAACAAATAGGATTGTTGAGGACAAGATTAGCTCATTTGTGCCAGCCAACTTGGACACTGGGCATCTCAATGAATGGGCATTTTGCTTTTGAACATCCCTTACTGGAAGCAGGAAAAAAAGAGTAAATACACTGATTGTATCATCTGTTAAGTGGGTCATTCCTACAAAAGGGACTGCAAAATCTGCCTTCCTACTCACAGTTTCCTTCAGTTCTCCTTGATGTAGCGTTGGAGAGAGCAAAAGGGAGACGAATGTGCATAGAGACTTAATTCTCCTGAGAACCTGGTGAAGTTGGGCAATCCACAAACTGGCACTCCTGCATCACCACAGTGCCTAGGTTTCCATATTACTCTCTCCTTTTCTCCTCTTGGCTTTTGATCACAATTTCAGGTGTAAGTACATCCGCGCCAATCAGCACAACTGCAGTTTAATTGGGAAGCAGGTGATGCGAGCAGGGTGAAGAGCAGCCCCATACACTGGCCACTTCCATCATTAATAGCTTAAGTTTTGTGAGACCACATTGCTGGGTCTTGCTAGGGGCTGCAATGTGGGATGGATGATGTTGCTGACCTGGGACCACAGATTCTGAAGGATTTAGGCCCCAAAATTCTACTCAAAATCAAGGGGACTAAGTGTCCAAGATGAGTAGCTGTCTAAACTCCTCTGGAAGATCTGAGGCTGCCCACTCAAGCAGTCCTGCTTGCCTCCACTTCCCTTTCTGACCAATATGGTTGCCATGCATTTCAGAAGGCATGAGCTCATGTAGGCATGGTACAACTCAAGTAAAAGATAGCAAAGAGGAACAGAGGACAGAGAATAAAAGAGTAAATGGATTTAGGTCCCAAAATCCTACTCAAAATCAAGGGGACTAAGTGACCAATATGGTTGCCATGCATTTCAGAAGGCATGAGCTCATGTAGGCATGGTACAACTCAAGTAAAAGATAGCAAAGAGGAACAGAGGACAGAGAATAAAAGAGTAAATTATAAAGCAGGGAGATTAAGGATGAGAAGGCAGCATGACAGAGGTAGAAAAGCTGATAGAGAGAAAAGAGAAGATGATGGGAAGGCTGGACAAGGAAGGAAAGGAACAACATAAAGGATATGGAAAAAGAAGGGAATGACCCACCTGAAAGAATGAGGAAGAGGAGAGTGACAGTATATGATGTAGTTTGAGAAATATTAGAGAACAGAAAACATTGAAGTAAGAGAACTGCCCCAAGATCCTGGAGAACTAAACAAGAAAGGAAGAGTGAATGAATTGAAGGAACAAAGGATGGCAGCCCCAGAGAGGTCATTTCTCTGTCCTGTAGAGGCAGGTCTTCACTGCCATCAAGTTTTAAGGGCCAGCTCATATGTGAAGTCATTAGTGTACCTCTGCAGGACGCACCATGTTGTGATCTGCTTTTAAATACAATTATATTAAAATACCATGTTCCTGGCTGGATGGTTGGGACAGGGGACATTAGATTTCCAGAGACAATAAGCATGGAGGAACACCATACCATTTGACTTCGGGGTGCTTAGTATCTTTGCCCCCATAGCACTTCCCTCCTCGCGCTGCCAACACTGAGCTGATTGCAGTCAGATTTGACAGACTGGCAGGAGTCTCAGAGAAGCAAAGCTCTTACAGATTGCATGAAAACTAGCAGCTGGGAAGAGGAGAACATCCAGCCTGGGGCACAGACAAGGGAGGTGCTGGCTGAACCCAGCCATGTTTGTTCAGCAGAGGCTGGCACAGTTACAAATTGACCCAGCTGGCATCTGAAGTCTTTCGCGTGGTAAGGATGTTATGGGACACAGGAGAAGGAGCTGGGTGCCTTGTGCTTGGTAAGAAAAGGGAATGTAAAGGGAGAATTACTCCAATCTATAAGAAAAGCGGCTTCTTTTTCTGTTTCTTTATCATCTCAATTTGCAGAGGTAAATTACCCTGGATGATTTGGGCCATAAAAGCTTTTGAGTCATCTTCACTATTTAGCTGTGAAAGATGAGACAGTTCAGTTCAAATCACTCATCTGAAGACATGTTAAATAATTAACAGTATATGGTCTGCAATGCTATTTACCGTCCCACGGGGCTGCTAGTCCTCTGACCTTGCAACAGCCTTATTTCATAAACAACGCTCCACTGGATTGCACACTGACAAAACTTCTCAAAATAAGGAACTGTAATTCAATATCAGCCTAATCAATATGTATGGTGGAGCAGGTAGTTTGTGCCGGTTGTTTTGGGCCTCAAGTAAATAGAGGGAGTTAAACAATAGGCAAAACTGCAGAGGAAAGAAAGGGAATGCAGTATACGCCAGTGCCAAAGCTTGAATACATTCGTACGATGTAGTAAACTAAGGTCACTGCCTTTGTTAAGAAAATCTTGGCAAATTGCATCTGCTGTAGAGGTCAGGCAATTATGTTCACAAGGAAACACAAACTTGCACGTTATTTAACGTTTCCAGCCTCTGTAGCGCAGTCCTACGTCAGTTTAAATATACAACATCCCCGATGAGTAACAGATACTGCTGAACACGCTGCTTTCTTACAAGCTCTGTTCTAACAGAGGTAGAAACATTTACAGCAAAGTTGTGTTTTCACTGAGGAGAGTGACCTCTTTTTAGCGGAAAAATGTTGAGAATGACTCAAAATAAAATTGAGTGGTTTATTTTGCCTCTTTCCAAGTCTTCTGTTTTATGCTAGTTTTTATTTAACTTTCTTTCAGGTTTACTCTTCCTTTTTTGTGTTCATAATTTTATTTCATGTTCCCAGTGCTCTCAGCACAGGTCAGCCTCTCTACGCTCTCACTGGCCAAGGGTCCTTTATCACCCGATTGGTCAAATAGTGAAAAGATAAACTAGCAGATAATCACTAAATGTTATGGGTTGACATTAGCAGCAAAATAAAATGCCAGGTCATTCAGAACTTTGCAAAACTAAACATTTTTCCTGGAAAAAAAAAATCTATATGTTTTCTACTTTTATCTTGATTTAGCTGATCTGCTAACTATAGTGTGCAGCTTTTGGCTGAAAAAGATCTTGGCATCAGAAAACTAGAAGGTGGCAAATATAGCACCAATTTTTATAAAGGTTCTAGGGAAAAATGCTTATACCAGGCAAAATGTATACACAAAAAATTCTAAAGAATAGCTTTAGGTGACATGTGGGTAAATAGGATATACTGGAGAAGTCCAGCTCAGCTTTTGCAAAGGAAAATCGTGCTTCACAACTCTAGTAAGGTTTTCTGAAGGAGATAACAAGCATGTGAACAAGAGCAATTCAGTTGACATAGCTTAACTGACACAGCTTAACTGCAAAACTTGTGCCCAAGGGCGCTCAGCAAGATCTCTTGTTAGAGATGCTTAAAAAACTGAGCTGTTGTAGGTAAGAGGGAAGCTTTTCACATTGATACATCAATGGTTAAAAGGCAGAACTGAAGGGTAAAAGCAAATTATCAGTTCTCTCAGTGAGGGAAGATTACCAGGAAATAGGTGATAGAAGAGCAGATGAAATTCAGTACAGACAAATATAAAATCCAGCACATGGGAAACAGTCCTTACTCTACATACAGTGATTACTCCTCTCCTTACTCTACATACAGTGATTACTCCTCAGGAATGAGATCTCAAGATCAGAACAGACAGCACCATAAACACCATCTCAGTGCTCAGAAGTACAAGTGCTCAGACAGCAAGCTGAATGCCAGCAAAGGAATAGAGAGCAAAGCAAAGACACATCGTGCTGGCACTGGTTAAATGCATCCCCCGTCTCAAAAAGAACATTAAAAAAAACAAAAACAAAAACCAAAAAACAGCAAAAAACATGCAGTGAAGGGCAAAAAGGACAGTCAAAGGGAAAAAAACAGCTTCCATAAAGGAACCAGTTAAACGGACTAGCATTTTTTAGCCAAGGAAAGGAAAAATCGAGGGTGAATATGATGTAAATGTATAAAACATGTTGCATGGACTAAGTGAACAGAGATGGATGAATCTTCCAATGCAAGAGTTGGAGGCCAGCATGTAAAACGAGCACATGGCAAGGTAAAAGCAAACAAGGAGGTCCTCATGTGAGGCACAGCTATAGAGCTATTTTTAGCAAGATGTAAGTTTAAATGAGTTCAGAAAGCAACCGGATACAGTCATTGAAGAGAAATCCATTCCAGCTATTAAATGCAAATACACCATTTATTCATGCTAGCCAAAGATGGCTGGAGGCTGGGAGAGCATTCTGGGGAAGGTTAACGCGTGCTTATCTGGTTATTATGCTCTTCTACTAATGACCACTGAGAGTGACCACATACAGAACCAGACAAACCTTTGGTCTTAGGCAGTCTGAACATCTTATTTTCTTGATTTGTGATTGCTCTGAGATTTAAAGTACAACATTTTTATTTGTTTATTAAATGAAAAATCACTTTTATTTTCTATCTCTGCTCATTTCAAACTGCTCTCAGTTTGGGGGTGAACATTTAGAAAGAATTGGAAAGGAATACCTGAAATTTTTAGGGACTCATGTCTTCAGGCCTGCAAATGTCAGTTCTTATATATATATATAGACATAACAGACAGGAAAATGGGGCTTTCATGTAGCAGAGATCATTGGGTGCTGGTGTAAAATAACAAACACTAATGAATGCTAATGAAGGGATCTGTTTCTTTAGACATGGTTGATTCTGTTCCATACTGTATAAAGAAAGCTTCCAAACTCCTCTCTCACCACTAAGCCCAAATTAACCCATTGCAGCATTGAAACAAACCTGCTAGAAAATGTAAGCATTGGTCTGTCTGAAGCGTCTCCCTACACAGCTCTGAGGCTGAGTCCACGGTGCTGCAGTCTTCACCTTTCAGAGATCAACTCAGCCATGACTTTCAGAATAAGCGTGAATGTTTTTTCCCTTGGGTGAAATCCATTGAAATTAATGGATATGTTGTTATCAGAAATCCTGGTGGGGCCGAGATTTTACTTCCAGCACTTAGGTTTTGAGAACACCAAATGATTTAGCTGTAGTTGCGTAATCCTGAAGTGGAAGCAGGGAATGGGTGATCTAAGAACAGGTTTGTCATCTCCAGCCACTAGATACTGACAGGTTAAACCTTTCATTTAAACACAAAGGATGGAGGAAAACATATTATGGTTCTGCACTAAAAATGAGCAAGTAGGTCGATCCAGGAGGGGGCAGGTGGTCCAGCCTGAGCCAGTCCTTGGAGCTGACATAGTTTTTCTACTCCCTTTCATCCTTCGCACTCCCCGTTTCTCCTGATAAAGCTAACAATGCTGAAGTTGTTTTGCTCCCTGCCACTGCAAGGGCTCTATTTTTAATTGCAATGAATGCGGGGGCCAAAACAAAGCAAAACTTATCTCTCGCCTACATTGTTTGTAAGGGAGCTGTTTAGTCTGAGGTCCTGGTGCTTGCCTCTCGCCAGGCAGCTTTGCAGCCTCCTCCAAAGTCAAGTGATGCTCAAGGTTTGTGTGACTCCTGCCAATGAAAACTGCCTTGCAGGTTTGCTTCATACCCTGTTTTGTTGTTTTTTTTATCATTTGAGGCCTTCCAAATGTTCCTTTCAGCAATCAACACCTGCAGCCCCACGCTGTCTGCGAGGGTGTGTGACACAGTGTGGATGGATGCTGGGGAGATGGCACTGTTTCTTGGGCTGCCTGTCACTGCCATCACCACTTTGGACCTTTTGGGAAAGAGCCCATTTGTGAGTAAAGTTGTCTTACATAGACCTTGGCAGCTCCTCTTCTGACTAGGGTTATTTTGGCCTGAATCAGGCCAACCTGACCACTGTGGACTTAATGTACCTGACCAAGAGGGATGCAGATGGGTTATCTCAAGCACCAGCTAATTCAGGATGGTGCCCAAAAATAACAGCTGATGCTGCTGAGAGACCATTTCCTTTGGTACCAAAGGCTTCTGAATACGCCCCACAGCATCCTGGCGCATACAGAGAAACAGGGATCTCAGCACTGTTACAGGGGCTTTGGCTTTCTGTATGGAGCGCCTTTCAGTTAATGTGTTTAAGCCTTCCTCATCTACCTGAACAGCTTTGAATGTAATATAAGAAAAGGTCTACTTATGGCGAATGGCTTTCAGAGTCCTTGAGTTCACCATGCAAGCAGGGAGCTCTGGTCCCGCACCACCTGAGTGGACAGCTGCAGTATGCCCGATGGTGAGCTCAGTAGAACAATATTATTTTCTTTGGATCTTTTTTTAGGATTAATTCCTAAACTGCTTATTTATCTAATTTACAGGAACTGGTTGTGTTCCAATTTTGCACACAAAGAAATAATAAAACCATCTTAATTTCAAAAGACCTTGCTTATCATATGCATTTTTCATAGACAAGATATTTGTTGAGCATTAGTGTATCAAGGCAGTTTTCTGTGCCTGTGCCAACAGCCACTTTTCCCTGAAGAACTGAATGTATTTGAAATATTTTGAACCCCCACTTTCTGCTTCACTTGCTAAATAATTTCTCATTTCTTCCAAATGCTGATCTTCTTTCATCAGATAGCAATCCATATTATTGCAGCCTCCTGGAACAGAGGAATGCTACTGACAGAATGAATATTTAGGTACAGAATTAATTTTATTTTTTTCCTACTTTACTGCAAGAAAATGCTAAATTTGCGCATTTCTAACTAGCATATGTGTAGATGCACTGTTTGCTTAAGCTGTCCAAACCAGGCTATGTTCTACGAGCATGCTTAACTAGTCCTCAGGGTTATTTTTTCCTACTTTCTTCAGCATACCACCAGCTAACAATTCCACTGAAGGTCAGCTTTAGCAAGCTTCCATGCATTCAACTTTCCATGCATTCAGGCAACCTTGTGTCCATCACTAGCAGATTCTAAAAGCATGCAGAAATGCACAAGGGAACTTTTATTAAAGGATGAGGATCCTTATATGATTAACCACTTGCAGCTGCCCTTTTAAGAAACATTAGCAGCCTCAGAAGTACTGAAGCTGGTTACTGAAACGGTTGGGGACAAAGCTGTCTACTTAGTTTGAGTATATATTTTATTTGAGCAAATGAAGTGAATAAGCATGTGTGCAAATGATCAGACATGCCGATTTGTGTGTGATTACTTAAGTCAAATGTTTAATTTGCATAACTGAATGCAAATTAGGTACAGATCTGCAGGCTAATGTGAAGCACGCCATTTGGCGCCTGACAGTTTTAAAAATCAGACTCCAAACCTCCATGCTTAGTGTAACTAAATCAGAGCAGTGGAATTCAGCACAGCAGATATCTATCATTTGATTCTGCTTATAATTATTTGCCAATAAGGGAGGATGACATGTAAACAAGCAGCAGAACTACAAGTCTGGTTCATTTTCTATCTCTCCAAGAGAAACCACTATTCTGAGCTTCTAGCATATTCTTTCTCACCTTATATTTTAAATAAAAATCTCTGACAAAGAAAAACCTACAGCTTTACAAGGATATGCAAGGGCTCCCTTAGAATAGCTGTTTGGTTGGTTTTTTGGAAGTGGAAGTTTTCCACTGTACATGGTCCTTAAATTATTTTTAGCTTTGTTTGTTTACAGTCTGGAATGACATATTCAATGTGATTTGATGTTTCCTAGTATTCTTGGTCCACTCTTTTCCAACGGAAGCACTGGAAAATCTACAACGTAGTAAACTGAATGCAGGACCTCGTATGAGGAAAATATTTGTAGAGAACAATCTGACACAAATCAGGAGCTGAACTAGATGAACTAATGGGCATTAAATTGCTGGAGTCTAATGATTCATAGTAGCAAAATGGCAAAATGGCAATTCTAATGCTATTTAAGAACACAATGAGTAGGGTTTTTGATGTATTTGAAATTCTAGCTGACTGTAACACACAAGAAAGTACATAAACTCTTCTCAGGTTGTCTTTTTATGATGTCTACAGGTTGGTAATAAACCCAAACATTTCATAAGCCAGGCTTGGGAGCAGAAAAATAGCCAGTAGGTCAAAATGTGGCTGCAGAAATTCCAGGCTGTAGCCTATGTATATATTCCAAATTGCTGCCTTACATTTAAAGATAATGTGGAACTACTGCCTGTTTAAACCGGGAACTACAAAAGAAAGGCACCCAAAGCTCCTACAACCTAGGAGGAAAGAGACCAAGTTAAAAAACACAACAGCCCTAACAGCCCCAAACGACATGTTTTTTGCATGCCCAATTAATGATTTATGAGCGATCGAGGTTGGCAACACTGAGGGACTGACTCATGAACGCTCTGCTTTCTCCATCAAGAAAAAAACAAGGAGAGGGAAATGTCAGAGCTGCCCTTTGGTTGTCTTCCTCATGGTGGGCAGAGCCCTCTGCAACCCTGCAGTGTGGTGCATCGGGGACCAGGACTGGAGCAGCCCCACAGAGGGCACTGGTCCCACAGCACACTCTTGGCCTTAAAGAACTGCCAATTCTCCGTTTACGTGGAAACTGAAGGCCTGTATATGTGCCTTATCCAGGTGATGGCTCTGGCTGTGCAGCTGCTGGAGGAGCAGACATGAACGAACTTTGGACAAAGGTGTTCTCACTTCTGCTGGACTATCTCAAGCCTTGTGTACAAATTTTCTGAGATAAACCCCAAACATTTAAGATAGAAATAAGCTCTATTTATTCAAACATACTAAAAATATCTTTTACTATCACCCTGCATAATGTAAAAACCTAGAAGAGAGGCAAGTATTGATCATGTGTGATGGACTGGTAACAGAAAGGTTTTCTAGTGAGCTGTGTGAACCTACACATATTCACCATGTGGATGCATTTCTGGGAACACACTGTATGTTAGCCTGCAAATCCCACTGCTTCACTCTAGATGAAACAGAGCTAACATCAAGGACAGGATTGTTTTTCAAAAGCAATAGAGTAAGCAGGCCTGTTCCTGAAGAACCAAGATACTAACAACTGTGTGAGAGAGAAGCAGACATGTCAGGGAGCAGCTGAAATTAATGGAATCACACTTCACTATAATTCAACTAAGAATCTGACCCTCCATCGATATAAGTTCACTGATAGATTTATAAAGATCTGTATATGTGTACATATACATCACACCCGACCTGCAAATTGAGTTGTCTGAATTCGTCTTCCAGCCATTAAAGACCATTCTAGTTCTGTCTGTGTGGCTGCAGGGCTTTCCCACCCATCTGGGGTACTCCATGCAGCAACCTACAGACTAACAAAGCCAGTCCTTGCCCTTCTTTTTCACAAATTAAACAGACCCAGGTACAAGATTCCAAAATTCAATTTGGAAGCAGTTCCTTCAATTTTGTTAGAGCCAGTACAGATATGGTGATTCACATGCTCCATGTGAGTTCAGACTCGTAATTCAGCTCCTGCAGCTTGACGTGTTGGCATGTGTCAGCTTAGTCGTGGCAACTCCGTGTGTGTTTATGTGTGTGCGCGCGTGTGCTCAGAGTCCCTAGCACATGGGCTATAATTCAAATAATCATAAACTGAATCGTACTTCAGTGACAGTGGTTTATGCTAAGTCACATTTCCGTGTATCTGTCAGGACCCGAGAGTGTGTACACGGGCAGTTACCACTGGTAATCAGAAGAGCACAATTACTGAAGTTGCGGTAACCTCATCGAAAGTCTGAGCTCTGTGAACATACAGGCTGCGGAAGAGGTGTTGGTTGATATAGGTCAGCTTTCCCTGCCTTTTCTTGACGACTATTCCTTTTTCAGTGATACTACACAGGTCTTCAGCAGTTGCCAAATTCTGAGCACTGATTGTAACCTCACTTACAGAAAAAAAACAAAATTCTTTTGGCCAGGGACTGCTAACTGAAAGAGCTCGATGATTTCAGTGTACTCTGTTAGGATTTATAATCTTCAGGGAAAAACACAATCAGCGCTTGCAATGCAATTTAAGTACACAAAAAAGCAAGTAGGAAGAGAAATATTCCCCCAGCCAAGAATTCTTGTGGACTGGATCTGGTGATGTGCCGGCGGCTGCAGGGGCTTGCAGGCAAGGGGCTTGCAGAAGAGCATGAGGATGTCTAAGCTGTTAGGGTGGGAACCGATAGACAGCCTGGGAGGTTTAGCAAGAGCAGTGTGCCCATCCTGGCATTTTCAAGTCTTAGGTTGTGGCTCCATAGGGAAACTATTCTGATTTAAATGATAGCTGCCACTGAAAATGGTCCTGCTCCTCTCCTTCCACTCTTCCTTGTGCACTGGCATGTTTCTGGCCTCAGATGAGCTGGGCTGGAGATTTGACCCAGCTGACGTCTCTCTGCTGATTCCTGTACAGTTAGTTCTCTGCTGATTTAGCTTTCTGAACAGGTTTGCTGGTGGGGGCAGAAAATTGCCCGTGCTAGCAGAAGGGGAGCGGCAGGGGGCACAGGCAGGGGAAGGGAAAGAATCAGAGCTCTCCTTGGCTGCAGCAGCTAAGCATTAAGTCCATTTAGTGGCATCAAAGTATGACACCGTTAGCATCTCTGTCCCAGAAGGGAAGAACAATCAATTCAATTTTAATTCTTAGGGCTTCAAATCCAATTTTTCTAGCAAACAGTTTGTTTGATGATAAGCTACTTCACTTTGCTTACCACAAGCAGTGCTGGCAGATGATGCTGAAACAGGACAGTGGTTTGAATCTTTGTTTTCCCTGAATCCTCACAAATGCAAACTGTCCCTGGTCACATTTGTGTAAGCCCTCTGGGAACAGGGTACAGGAGCCGTCAGGCGCCCATCCCATGTGTGGATACGTTTGGGTGCCTTGGCCCCGGGCAGGTGGGCCTGGGGGTTTGCTGATCCTCTTGAGATAGGCTGAGCACAGCCCAGACCACCACAGAGAAGGACGAGGAGGGGAAGGAGGACACAGGGAAGTGGAAGGACAAGGCCACAGGACTGCAGTGGGAACTCCAGCATCCTGACTTCCAGCAACACAATGTGGCCAACATGTCCTACAGCTTCAGTGCAGGCTGTGCATTCCCCTGAATGCAAAGGAGCTGCACTGTGGACCTGTCATCTCACGGCAACAGTGACCCCAGAAGTCTGTTTCTATGGAGTCTGACCCCATTCAGTCCAAACACAGCTTTACACAGGTCCAGAACAACACAGAAAGTTGGTCAAAACTAACCAAAATCAACTGGGCAGTAGCCATTGTTCACCCCTTCCTCAGGCTGACCCAATGTAAATGCTTTCTAATCGAATGTTGAGATGTCTAATACAAAATAAATACCAAAAAACAGCTTCAGAAACATAAAGGCTGCAAGTGACACAAGGCATGTGGGTTTCAGGTTTACGCTGCTCTCTTCCCCAGGCTGCCATGCTGTCCTGGTCTCACCCCAATGTGCACACGGTCACTTTGGGGGTGCCAAGACTAATCCATTAGTGCTGCACGATGTATGTGGAGCGGTTTCAACACGGTGAACTAAGAGAACATAAATCATCCCTGACATGGCAGCTAATTAGGCCAGAGAGAGACAAACAGCCTCAGCGATGAACCACAAGAACAACCTAGTCTTATTTTGACACTCCAGGTTTGTGAAGTCTCCTCAGCTTCCAAAAGCCTCCTTCGCTCAACAGATTTTACATGAGGCAAATGGCACCTCAGTGCCCACATATCCAACAAATATAAAGTCAGAGAATTGAAAGGTCCCACATCTCCCGTCTGCATTTTTATTCTCCCTTCATTCTCCCTCTCCCAGATTTTGATACTATTTTTCGTTATCATCTGGTAATTTGCTGACCTCTCACTTCTTCCCAACAGCTGCAGCTTACAGACTTTGTCTAACATTATTCCAATGAAAGTTTAATGAGATCTTTGCTTTAAATAACCTAATGAAATAAGGGTAGCAATTAATCCCTTTGGGCTAAAGTTAGTTCCTCTTTATTTTTGTTCTCTAAAAGAGGCTGTAAAAGTCCCTCCTGCAGAGGGTGGTCCTGTAGAACTTCATAGAGATTAACCTGTGAGGTTCGACTGAAACTGTGGGACGGGGAGTTGGAAATTTTCAGAGAAAATGGCTTTTCCATTGCAGAAATGTCGATTTATCAAAACCAAGATATTTTGTGGAAAGTATTTATAAAGAAAAAAGCATTACAGAATTTTAGTGCTACAAGAAACTAAAAAAGTCTTCCGAAGTAAAACAAAACCAAATGTTAAAATATCAAAATTCACTGTGAAATGGAAATTGTGAGTTTCAGCTGGCTTAGCAGAAACTTTCAAATATGTGATTAGCTTGACCTCCCTGAGTACTTCTCAACAGGTCCTCAACAGCATCCATTTTACACAGCTGCACAGAATTCCTAAAGCCAAAGGGGACCTTAATGTAAAATCTGTCTACATCTACAATGCAGAGTAAGACACAGCATGCCACTCACTAGTTTCAACATTTTTCTATGAGATGCTGCAGCATTAGCTATGCTTACTCTTGAGGGCTCTGCCATGGGCTGTGCCTCCACTGCAGATCGCAGGTCAAGCACTGGGATTTGGTCAGTTAAATGCTCACTGGACACCTGGGAACGTTTGGGCTGCAGTAGCACAGACCTCTGGGCAGGCTCTTTTATTCTTCTGAGCCAAATCAATCTGGGATCTCCTTGCCACTGCCATTGGATGGCTTTTCCTCTCTGAATTAGCTCATTTAATGTTCATGTATCTCAACACTGTGCTGCAATCTGCAGTGTAGACAGAGCATTATTTCTAATCTAAATTTATCCAGCTTCGGTTTTCAGCCACTGGATCCTGTTATGTCTATGTCTATCCATTCTAAAAACGTTCTATTATTAGAAATAAGCTACTGAGTTGAACAGATCACATCCATCATCGCTTTATGATCCTCCCACTGGTTTCCTCACTTCTAAACCACAGCCTCTTTTCTCTGCATTTGGGTCTCCTGTTCTCAGCCTCTGTTTTACTTTGGGGAAGCGAGTGCAAGGCACTGGCTGGGGATGCAGCTCTCACTGGAAGGCGGCGATTAGAGGGCAGAAAGTACTGGCAAGTGCATCCATTGTGTTGCAGGGTACAGCATCGCTGCAGGCACACCTGCATCATGTCAGTGTTTCACATGGTTGATGGTTCCTGAAAGATTATTCTGGCTTTGGCTTGTTTTCTCACCTGATAGGTATTTGGCTTCTGTCATGCTCTGCTTTGTTCTGACAGTTATATGCCAATAAAACCACCTTCGCTTCTCCCCTAAACTGTCCTCCAAACCTTTAAGTAAAGCACACTGCATGAAACAGGCTCCGTCATCCGCCTGGCTGTCAAACCATGACTGGTTTTGGAGAGAGCTCAGATACAGATCTCGTCGTGCGAGATCAGGTTCATCCACAGGGATGAGGAGAATCCTTTGTCTGCAAAAAGCAGTTTGCAAAGTTCAGTGCAAGTTCCCAGCACAGTCCTGACGTTTGTGCTCTGCCCACACAACCGAACTGAACAATGAACTGTGGGAAACATTCCTGTGCTGCTCTCGCCGAGCTGCCAGAGCAGGATGCAAAGCTAGGATTTATAGAGTTAAGAATTACACAAGGTTATGTGGCTATATAAAATGCAATTAAGATGCAAAGAATATTTTATAGCCTGACTGCATCAGTGTCATAGAATTTCATAGCTGACTGTGTGTTTTTCCATTTCCTAGAGCACTCTTTAAAAGCTGAAGGAAATGTATTAAAAGCCAACGAGATTAAATTATACATAGTTCCTATTACTTTGCTCTCATAAAAGGACCTCACATGGACACCTCAACCTGAAACACAGGAATGATGAGGTTATTTTTGCCATAAGCCAAACATATGTCCTTTAGGTTATGTAAGAAATATTTGTGGTCCCTGCTGGTGTTGTCAGAATGTACATCATATATTAGATTCCCGAAGCTACAGAAATACCTTGCTATTAAAGCTAAACAAAAGGGGTTTAATGGGTTGGACTAATGAATTTCAGGAACTGATTATCCATAGCACTATGATACCGGCTGACGTGTTAAAAACAGTGAAATAATGTAGGACCTTGCCTAAATAAGATTTATACACAGTGCCAGCTAGCTGGTAAAAAATAGCAATAACCTTTTAAAACATTAATTTAGGCTTTTATTAGAATACAAAGAACCTCCAGTTTTTGAAAGCAGGCATTGTCTCCCCTTTTAATTTCAACAGCACCATGGCTTGAATACAACACAGCAGGGTGTGTGTTTTCTAAAGTTGGGTTATTATCAGAGCACTCAATGAAGTTTGCCAATAAGCCTTTATTTGGCAAAGCTTAAAACTGCTGACAAATGAGATTCTTCCTACAGCAGGAAAACAAGGCACAGTTAAATAAGCCTAATTACAAAAACACACCAAAAACCACTGTGAAGTATGTACGTCGCTGAAAAATCAAATGATCTCTGCATCACAACCGAAGGGCTGGCATCCCAATGCCATCTAACCACATGGATTAAAACTATATAAACCCAAAAGATCTGGGGACAAGCTCCTGCCTGGCCTATGCCTGATGCAATCCCATTGCAGCCGACAGCCCTGTCCTGCCCTCACTCAGACTGTGCAACCCACTGCCATCAGCCACGCTGCTTCTGCTCCTGCAGTCATGCTGGCTTTAGGAGCCCTCTAACCACAGCGAAAAGAGTCCCCTGTAGGGTCAGAAGAAAGTTTAAGCATGCAGAAGGAGAAATCTGAAAATAAATTTATCATCTGAACCATAAGTTCAGTGAACTGATTGTTTGCCTACAAAAGTATGTCAGTGCTTATTCTTCTGGACCTCTTCTACTTTCTCTCCCTAAGTGTGAACCGATACAGACATGAGAGTGTAATTAAAACCTTGAAACTAAATAAAAAATAAATCTGTTTACAGTGAGGCAGTTCTTCATATCTTTCTCCAAGGTAAGACTGGGTCACTAACAGATTCGTTTCTGTTCTCCAACAGCGTAGAATAACGTGCACTTTGAGTTCAGATGTGAATCTCACTCCAAGACAATTATACATAACACTGATGAACTCCATTCTAACTGCAAGGGAATTATTAGTGTTTTGCTGGAGATAAATTTGCCCAGTTGGGCTAAAGGTTGTTTCTAATGTATCTTTTGTGCATCTCATCTTGCAGCATTTCAGTAGCTGTGAGCAACATTCTCTGATGAGAGAATATAAGCAATGAAGAACCACAGTAAATATGACTGAGAAACAGAAAATTATTAACAATTCATAGAATCATAGAATCATTAAGGTTGGAAAAGACCTCAAGGATCATCAAGTCCAACCATCAACCCACACCCAATACCACCTAACTCACTAAACCATGTCCCTGAGCACCACATCTACACGTTTCTTGAACACCTCCAGGGATGGTGACTCCACCACTTCCCTGGGCAGCCTGTTCCAATGCCTGATCACTCTTTCAGTGAAGAAATTTTTTCTAATATCCAGCCTAAACCTCCCCTGGTGCATTTTGATTAAGGAACAGTGTCTATTTAGTTGACACAGTACAAAACTTTAGAGCAGAAAACTCTCTTGACCTCAATTTTGGGACATTTAGTAGTATTCCTAGGTAAAACTCAAGTCAAACAAGAATAAATCTGTACGGCTATATGCAACATCGCAGTTTCATGTCTATGCTGTATTTTTCGGATATTTTAAAGATTTAATCTTTGCTAGAAATATTTATGAAAACGCATTAGGAACCACAAAGAGGAGCAGCCCATTACAGCAAAGGCAAGTACCCAGTAAAAATGCCAGAGACTGAAATAAATGTCCTATAACATAATAGAACGTCTTATTTGTTTCTGTGTCCCTTCGCTTCCTTCAGCTACAGTGAGTGTCCCTGAATGGGGATTTACAGCAGCCGCCACAGCGTGTCTCAGTCACTTAGACTGCAACTAGAGTTAAAACAGAATTTAAGGGTTTCACGCTTATTCTCACTAATTTCAGGATCAAACATTTTCAGTTTCCAGCATAAGTCTTCTGAGCATTACACCCCTAAAATCAAATTTTAGTTTTAAAATTTTTCCATTTCTTCTGTTCTTGCCAAGGTCTGATACATTCGCGCGCAAATATTAGCAATTTTGTCAGAAATGCCTGAAATGCCTAAGGAACCCCAACTTCCCATTTCAAAAGCATTTAAGTCATAAGGGAGCACCAATTTAATAGAGAATCAATTAACTTAGGCTCCCGAGTGCACCAAGTCACTTTTGAAAATTAGCCCCAGCCCCTAAGGTCATGTAAACGCTTTTGAAAACTTTCCACGCCAGCTCAAATTCACCTTAATTGTATTGATAATAGAGTTCAGACCGAAACAGGATTCCTGGGAATGATGTGTAACCAAAAAAAGATCCCAGTTTCATTGTGAGATCCCAGGTTAGGCTTGCAGAGCTGGCAGAGCAAAGAGAAGAGCTTTTCATTGATCATATATGATCCGTAGATAATTGAGACACAACAACAGAGCTCTAGATGCCTATCCTTCTGAAAAGGGCAGTTTTTAAAAGGATAGGGGGAAACTTTAGGAGAACAATGCACAATATATTAGTCTGGAAATTAAAAGCTGCCCTTAGAGGCTTCAGTATTAGACGTATGGAAACTGCACTGTTCAGGTCACTCCAAGCCACGCTCATACCTAAAACTAAACTCCTGTTTATGATGTGCTCGTAAACGGCTGCGATGTGAGCACGTGGAGTAGTGCACAGTGGTCCCTAATGTCGGCGGAGCAGGGAAAATGCAGGAAATTCGGAAGGCAGCAGCAAAAGATATAGGGCAGATGGAAGGAACACTGTCTGAGAAAGGATTAAGAGTTAATTACATGTAAGTCTGCCTGAGCTGAATGAAAGTGCTCAACTAATATAAATGCCTTGGGAGCAGAGTTATTATTTACAGGGGCATTATAAGCCAGGGAACATCAGGGATGGATTTAAAAACTTGGACATATGTAAGGCATATATCACTTGGCAAGTTAGCATATGTCAGCAGAGCCACAGTAACTCTTCACCTGTGCACTTTTAGCCCAAAAGCTCATTGCCCTAACCTGCCCTGAAATGGGTTAGAGCTGAGCTGCATTTGTTGTGTGCTAGGAGGGGACACACAGACACCACGAGAGCTGAGCTCAGATGGGGTAACTTGTTCATGAGGCCAAGTGCTAAGGAAAAAAAGGAAAAAAAAAAGTTCTGGATATAAAAAAAAAAATAATTCCTGACTCTGAGATCTACTGGGTTTTGTTGTTGTGTCTCTGGGAAGAAGTGGAAGGCTTATTGCTTAGGTTGTTTAAAAACAGATGGACAAAATACAAGGTGGTGTACTGCTATAAGGGATAACGCCGAACCAAGAAGGAGATTAGTTAGATGCCCCAATGGTCTGGGCAGCTTTCTTAATCTCTTATTTCTGTAACTTTCATATGTCTTTCTGTAGAGTTTTCAGTGAAAGAGTTTAAATAGGGCAAAAGCCCCTGAATTTCTCTTTTGTTCCAGGATTCAGTTTACTGGACCATTTTTTGAAGCTCTCTGATGTTAGAATAAATGTTTTCCCACTTGCTGTCTGAAATTGGGAGTGACAAAATACCCTGAGAAAAGATGTTCTCATAGCATTTCCAGCTGGGACAAGATGCAAAGGTTGCCAAAAATCTCGTGAGAAAGTTTATTATCAAGAGATTTCCGACCCCATCTTTCAAAGCTCTGCTCAGCGCTGCAATATCACCAAAACTGACTCCAAGCTCTGCTTCTCCTGAAAGCTGTCCATCACTCCCCAGTGCAATTTTAGGCACAACTACAACATCTGCAAGAAGTGAGGCTGCTGGGCAGTGTCAGTGCAGGTACTGGAAAGGGAAAATCTTCCCTGGAAGGCAGTGGGGGGCTCGGTGGGGGGAGCAAGCAGGTGGGGAGAGCCCTCAGTCCTGCTCTGCCTTCCCAGCATGGAAGCCCGTGGTTTAGCCCATGTGACTGTATAAGACCTAGTCCAAAGCAAAACACCCCATAACACATATGACAGTGTAGACTGAGGGTCTCTGGCACCCACAGAGCCCTCCTGTCCCACCACATCACTTGCTAAATCCTTGCTGACAACTTGCATTTCTACTTGTGTGAGCACCTCAGTGATGCTACCCCGCTCTGTCTTACTTCACGTGCTTTACTGAGTGCCATGCTTCCCCACCACATACAGTCCTAAAGATTTCCTTCATGGCAGATGCCTGGAGATCTTCAAACCAAAAACATCCTGCAAAATGTCACAGAAATACTGCAGTTAGTATTGAAGTGCCTCAGGAGCCTGAAGGTGTTTCAGCTCCGTTATATTCCTTACAAATACAAATTGATAGAAAAATATATAATTCTGAAAGGAAACTATTACCTCCCAAATGTTCCCATGTTCAGTAGAATAACAAAGCTCTTTTTGCTTTCAACATGAAATGGAAAGGCTTTTGGATTTCACAGGTGTCTTTTCACACCCCTTTCATAGAGATAACATGGAAAAAATACAACAAAGAGGAAAAAAGAAAGGAAAAAAATGGAAGATGAAGAAATTTCATTTATCAGCTTCAGATTTTTCACTTTTTATCTTTTCATCCAAATCAGAAAATGTAAACATCAAACTTCCTGATAAGATTTTCTCTTTTGCAAAAGACCTTTTTTTGTAAAAGGTTAGTATATACATTAAAAAAAAATCAGCTACCTACAACACACAGCCAAAGCCCTGGCCTTGGGGCTGCACAGGTTTTAGTTTACAAGCATGAGAAGTTTAAATACAAGACTGTAGAAGTTCTTTGATACTGGACTGATTGGAAAAATCCCAAAAGCCTTGAAGTAGAGAGGAAAGATGTATGTTTAGAATTAGCAAGGAAAACAGTAATTAAATAAAGTAAAAAATAATTAAAATATTGCACTATAAAGACTTAAGATGTTGAAAACTTGCATCAACTAAGGATCATATAAAAAGAGTGCTTTTTTGGCTCAAACCACAATGCTCAAGATATCATTAAAGTTAGACAGGACAATGTGGAAGGAAACTGTTTTATACCCACGTTACTCTAACTTCATTACAGTGTAGTGACTTAGTTACAAACTGATTTCAGTGGAAATGTACTGGCTTAAAGCTAGGGGAGTGGGAAATCAGGACCTTTTAGGTCTTATTTCCTAATAAGAGAGCATCTGACTTTTTTAAAAGTGTGATGGGCCTGATCCTTGGCTCTGTGGGTTTATTCTGACTTGCACCACCTGCAAATCCCACCCGATATACCTTGTATCACTTGAATTTACTTAGAGGCTGAGAAGGTCATGATCCATGTGATTGAGACAAACAGAAAAGTTATCTATAGAAAAATCTGCGAAAAACAAAACGCCCCTAATTCCATTTGAACTTACAAGTTTGGCAACAAAAAAAAATAGATGCTCTCAGCTCCAGGCCATGCAGCCGTTGATTGCCAGCTATGGGAATGTGCAGGTGTTAAATCACCCAGGGCAGGGCTGCCCCACAGCTCCCCGAGGGCAAACCCTGCACTTTGATCCCTCCCCTGATCTCAATGGGAGTTCCCCCCGCCCCAGGTCCAGGCGGACCACGGGAAATGGAAATGTTCTCTCTGAAGATTAAATCCATCTCCCAGATCAGCATCTCAGCTCCCCACTCTCCACACGAGTGAATTGGAGAGCGGAGAATGAGGGTTTCCCCCTTTTTGCCAGAGGTGAAACATGGCATCTGTCCAAATGCTTGGTGAGCGATGTGCTGTGGATGAGCAGTGGGAAGGAGATGTCTAGAGTACCTATGTGGTACAGAGGACAGACGGTGACATAAACTGGCACTCTCCTGCTGTGGGCTTCGTTGTAGGTCATACACACCTTCTATCACTGCTCTTCCCTGAAACGACACCTGCATTTCAAAGATTTGGACATAAACTTTGATTTGATGGATTCTCCTGATGTGTACATATACATTGCCATGCTCACCACCAGCAGCATTTCTTTGGAAAGTATCTTGCAATGTTAGATGGCAACTTTATTGTAGTCTTTGAAAAAGCCCAGATCCACGTCCCCCGTACGCTTATGCAGATCGTTACGGAGATTAGACTCACACTTCTGTCGTACCCATTTGCACTACACTAGAAGTCAAACTAAGACTGCCTTTACAATATATCTATCTGAAGAAATGTAGACGAGTGAGTACCTTTGGTCCTGCAATAAGTTTTCAGAGGTGCCACGTGGTCACAGCATATCCCAAGGGGAGTCAGGAATGAGAAAGAAAAAAACAAGTTTCAAGCTTTTACAGAGAGAACAGCAAGTCAACACTGTAGGCTCAGTCTCCAAGATCAAGGTGCTCAACGGACATGGATCAGAATCCCAGAACGGTCACTGAGCAGTAGTTAGTATGGACAATGGAGGGTAAGGCCTGCCTGTGCCAGATACAGCACTTGGTGTAGGACTGACCAACTCTATATGGGATGGGGTCTCTGAAGACTAACACTTTGTCCCTTTGCTCTTTCACATGATAAGGGGGCAGCACCAGCTGCAAAAAAACTATCTCCAAAAATGTAAAAACTCTGAAATAACTAAGTGCTCAAGGAGGAAGTCAGTCATCTATGGCATGGGCTACTGCCATTGCTTAATGTGCTCAGAGTATCACAAAGACAGCATTGCATGAAAATCTGAGACGGAGAGAAGAAAACAGAGGAGAGAGAGGAGATTTTTATCTCCATACTTGGGAGATTTTTAAATTATGCTCATCTTTGTGATGGTAATTTGGAGACAAATGCAGGTGTGTAAGTCCAGCCACTGGCTGCCTTCCATCCAGCCAGCCCGCAAGAGGGAAAAGAAATCAGGAAAATGAGCATCAGTTTTCATCTGTGGTCTTAAAACAAGTTTGATGCCTGTCACTTAGAACAGGACTACCAAGTGCTGCTCTGATTCCCCTCTCAGACCACTTTTTATTTCTTATATTTTAATTCTCATTCCTCTAAACTGTAAAGAAGAACGGAATCAGAGCCTTGTATCTCTATATGTGGCATCTTCTGCAGTAATTGATTCAGTGGCTTAATTCTGCTGCGGCATTAAAACAGGAGTAAATGTGGGTACACGTTAAAGCATTCAACACAAAGCACCTTTTGGCAAGCTCACTCATGTCTACCCTTAAGGTTATTCGGTTTGTTTGTTTTCACCTTTTCCTGTAATACCTCCAACAGTTGCTGTCATGGAGAGGATGTTTCAGTAAATGAACATTCCTCTGAATTAGCAGGTTAATTTCTAGGTAGTAGGAAATAGTTCTGATGAGCGTTCAGTCACCACCACAGCACTAGCAAATGACAGCAGCAAAACAAACAAACAAAAAAAGCCAGATAAACTATGCAGCCAAAGACCCTGGAGTATTTTAGAAGTGGGTTGAAAACCTACTGGGCCAGATCCTCATCTCTCATTTACATGCACACAGCAAACCACATCCTGTCATTGAGAACTCAGTGAAAGCGAAAGTTCATCGAGCAGAAGAGCCGCGTGCAATCATTAACAGCTCGGAGCTGGAACCTGGTGCAGCTGCCTGAGCTGGAGGAGGGAGAAATAACGTGCCCTCAGGAACACGAGAGAGGTTACATGTTGCTACCTTGAGAGCAAAGCTGCCCTCACTTAGGGTAGCTTGAACGTGGGAGAAGACACAACATGCTTCTTCTGGTTCTTCGAACAACAGAAATGCTTTTTTGATACTCAGAATCCATCCCCAGCAGGGAATAATGTGAAAACAGCAATGCAAACCACCGGCAAAGGGATCAATCTGCAAACGGTATAAACTGGTAGGGTTGTGAGAACCCAGCTGACTTGATGCTTTGGAGCAACCTGGGCCTTTGTTTTTCATTTTACTGAGAAATGTAGAACTTACTACCACATAGCTTAGAGAGGAAATTTTTCTGCCTTCCTCTTCCTTCTCCAGCAAATCAGGCCTGGACTACGCACAAAGGGTTCGTACACACAGGAAACTAAGCCAAATTACAGATGTGAATTTAAAGTAGATTAGTTAAAGCACATTAAATCCTTATATGGAAGGTTTCATTCAGAAATACAGTAACTGTAATTTCCTTTAAGAATGCATCAAGCAAACTAAAGGCTCCTTTATGTCTGAATAAAAGCATCCACCCAGGGGTTTAATAGGTTTTACCTCAAACACTTTAAATTCACATTTTGGTTATTTCACTCTATATTCCACACAGATAAACCCAAGCAGTACAACTTTAACTGAGGTTTTGTTTCAGGTGTCGGCTAAACCTCTGCAGCCACTCTTAAGCTGAAATATGTGTGTCTATACAGCACTTTGCACTAGCTTTCCTAAATTGGTTTACAAAATAAAACTAATTCAGCTTCTGTGTGGAGATAAGGCCTAAATAGCTGAAAGAATGGGATTTATAGACAAATGAGGAGGGATGCCATAAAAGCTCCATTGATTCCTAGCTGTGCTTCTGTTCTAAATCCCATTCTCTCCTAGTCTGCTGCCTCTGTTGAAGACTGTCGGATCTTTCTTTTTTTCTTTAAAACTTCAACTGAGTTTCAACTTGCTTCACCAGACTGACAATGAAAACTTAATCCCTCCTGGAATTTGCAAGATGTAAACGCCTGTGAGTTAGCCCGGCTTGACAGGACTCTGATGGGGAAATTGCAAGTGCTGTTTGCTGGTACGGTCATTAGAGACGTCCTCACCTTCCGCCAGGACTCTGCAGAGCCAAGGACGCTAAAAAACGGGGTGGGAAGTGCATGGGGCAACAAAATCCTCCCCTTTGTAAATTAATCTGATCTCATTTCAGCTTCTGGTTAGATGCAGACTTCTATATGGCCACAATTTCACTCCAGGGTTTGCACGCTCTCTGTTGTTCAGGAAGATACTCCAGAATGACACCACAGGCTTTGGTTTTGTTTTCAATCAGTAGAATAAAAACACCAGGAAAAAACAATCCGATCCCATTCAGATGTTGCAGTTGTGAGATGGAGTCCTCATTGTGAATGACCCCACAGCTGGTAAAGCATTTAGAAGATGCTAATGGCTAACGACAGTGACAAACATCTTTTAGGAGGACATAATTTGCAATTAACTAAGGCAAATATTTATACATGCCATTATCACTTCCTGGCGGCATTATTGTAATCCATTATTTGCAGGCCTCCATGCTACCGTACTTCCTTCAGGGATTTGAATTTTTGCAGAACTGTGGCTCCAAAATGCTCATCCCAGCCAAGATTCATTACTCACATTACAGGGAAAGTTCCACTGACTTCCTCTGAAGCACAGAACTGACCTGAAAGACTTTTTGCTTATGCAGAAAATACAATGGTGATTAATCCATCATACCTACAGTGCAAAACTAGTTTGGGTCTGAATTTCAAAAGTACGCCATAAAGTGGTTTCATTTTACAGGGCATCTGAGGGTTTACTCACAATCAAAACATATCGAGGACCAGAATTGGTATTGGTAACACTGAAGTGACTTCACTAGTTCTGGCTGTAAAAAGTGGCCAGAGCCTTTTCAAGGCACTTGATTAACTGAGAAGTAATTACATTCTGAAAATTGGTGAGTAATTTCACATCTGTGGCACTTAGAGACTGACCTCCATTGTATTTTGTTTTATTGCAGATAAATGCTAACCCCGCGAGTTTCCACGGATGTCAGGGGTTGCTGCTCAGCACTCTGCGAGCTCATGCTGCTCGCCGAGGTGCAGTTCTGTGCAATTTCAGAGCCAAGAGCCTTTGAGTCACAGCCGCTCAGCACACAGTAGCAAGAGTTTCAAGACTTTGCCACCAGCTTTTTCTTTTTTCCTCAGCCACAAATAACCGTCTCCATCGCAAAGCTGGCAGACGGGACCACTGATGGGGGTGTTCAGCCTGAAGGACAGATGAAAGCTGCTCTCACCCAGCTGCTGAACGGTGCACTGCTGAGGCTGAGCCAGAGGCTCCATCCTGCCAGCGCTGAGCTGGTGCCGGTAGCCCTGGGACAGGACTCAGCAGAGAGCTGCAAGTGGGAGGTGCTTTAATTTTTGCAGCAAATTTCATCAGGTTTTTGTCTGTCAGCACCTTGATTTTTGCAAACCTCAGTCTACAGGAATAGCTGATGTTGCGCGAGATAGCCCTGATCTTTCAGCCTCCTCGGCACATGCCCATCAAGCCCCGTGGTGCCACCTCCCCACCTCCCAGGAGAGGCTTTGACAAGGCACACTGCGAGCTGAGCACAGGGGGGTTAATATCCGGGCAACCTCCAGAGACAAATACAAAGCTGTCATCAGCTCAGTGCTAAGCAGATGACTCTGAACACCTTAAAAAGAAGACACTATTTTTGCGACAGGGGATAATAGCATAAGGAAATCACCTTTGAACTGTAAAACATACATGACAAACACAACAATTTTTGGAACATCCTTACTGGCATTAGCTAAACTGGGATCATCACAACAAATTTTGACTGACAGTCCCAAACCCCATCACTCCTGAAGAACACATAATTTTGGAGCTGAGTAATCATTAGAGCACAAGAACGTGATAAAGAAAGCTCTTCAGTGCAGTTGCTGCTGCCAGCTCCGCACCGCAGAGCAGCTTTGCCTGGAGTGTGGATCTTAGGGTGAAACCGAGTCCTTCTGACAACTTTATTCCTCTGCAAGATGCAGCTCCTTACACAAGCTCAGCTAAGCAGGAAGCAGCACGTACTCCAGGTCCAGCCCATAGGGTGGCATAAACCCTCCCAGCAATTATTGAGCATCACAGACCTCACCACCATCTGCTCCACAGGCAGGATGCCATTCTTCAACCTAGGCTTGGAAGGATGTTTGATGTACATTTTGGCATGCACATTTAACAAACATGCAATTTAGCTCCCTTCCGAGCTCTAAACCACTGGCACTTTTGTTCTGGAAGAGGCTGGCAGAGCAGCGTGCAACCAAGGGACAGTCCCCTTTGCACAACACACTACTCAAAGGTAGTCAGACGTGAGAGCAATGAGCATGCAACTGTTAAGAAGTGAGTGGCGGCAGAGATGGAGCCCAACTAATTTGCGAGCAGTAGTGACATTTTGAAGTTCTCAAAGTCAAGCTCAGGTCCGTGTCTTTCTTCAAAAGAAAAAAGGGAAGACAGACTGAGACACCCAAGGGCTAATGTTACTTGGAAAGAAAAATGGAGCTGTAATCAAGCTGACTCTAGCAGCATGGAGAACTGCATAACCACCTCTGTTTTCTACACAGACAGAAAAGGTCAGATTTCTAGCTACTAATCAGTAGCTAGAAAGCAGCCTCAGGATCTGGTCTTGGCACCATTTCTAGAAAAGGTTAAGGAGTCAAAGTTTATTATTGTGACATTCTCAAATAATTAACTTATGAACTAGACATGATTTTTTAACAAGTGTAAACTTAAAAGGCATCTTCTCAAACACTCAGCAATCCAGAAGTCATATAAAATTCTGGGAAATACTTTCCACTGCCTTGGTGTTATCAGTCTGAGACCATGTGAAAATGAGGAAAGAGGCAAGGTCTCTCCTGATACCTGAAGAAATAACACAGTGGTGGAAGCCATAAAAGATAAATCTCTCTCCAGAAGGTGGACACAGTTTGCAGATGCCCTTTTCCCTGAAGAAGGCAAAGGGGCAGGCGCTAGGGAGGAAAGATTGCCCTTCAAAGGCCAAAATCGGTGAATAAGACTTTAAACCTCTCACTCCAAGGGAGTGCAGCTTTGGTTCATACTTAGATGAGCTAAGTAGCCTGTGATGGAGAATGGACAGTAGAGGTGGTGGCAGGTCTTAGCTCGGACAGCAGGAAAGAAACCAGCGGCTGTACAAGGCATTCTGTGTATGGGTGACAGGCTGCGTTGCGTGTGTGTTGTTGCTTTGCTGCAACTCTAAAAGCTTCCCCTGCATTTCTAGGAACAATTTGGAAGTGGGACTCTGACCATACTGGTATCTAATACTTCACCAATGCCAGTATTTCCTGCTTGTTTCAGTAGCATAGCTTGAGATTTGCGGCTATTTTAGCAACTTCTGCATGCAGTCCTGGTGTGTACTGCATGCATCTTTTCTAAGGCAGAATTCAGCCGCCGGGCTTCGGGTAAATAAGGTTTGAATGTGTCTTCGTAAGCCTGTTTCACCCACGACTATCTGGCACAACGATGACAAGGAGGTCTTTAATCATTACTTCTGGTTGCTGTCATTGCTGTAGTCAGTGACTCAAATTTTCTCCTAGGTGTAACCTGACAGCAAAGCAAGTTGGAGAATGATTTTTGTGTGGAAAGCAGTAGGGGGGCATAGAGTAAGGTTGCGTATCACATAACATTAAATCATCTCCTGGTGGCAGACAGTGACTCTGTCTCATGTAATAACAGTCTGCTTGGTCTTAAATCTCGATGAAGCAGTCAGCTATGCTGACAGAAAAACAAAAAACCAAGAGGGCAGGTGGGGCAAAGCAAAAGTTCCTCTGACTGCCTGAAAATGAAGCCCATGTTTCATGAAGGCAGCATGAACAGTTAACACACAAGCTTCGCTTCCTTCTCCCTGTTGCTCTTGACCTGGTAGCCAAAAAACACAGCGCACATGTGGCGAATTTGATCTCTAGATAACTGCACTCAGTAGAATTGTAACAGTGCATTAGCATGAAAAATAACATACTGCACAGCTGCGTGAAAGTGGATCTGGTGCTTGTCAGATAAATTTTAATAGAAGATGCCTAGAAGGTGATCTCAGAACAAACATGTCACAAGGCAAAAGACAGAAAGGAGAAAAAACATCCCCAAATGTCTATATGTTCTTAAAGGGGTTTTGATATACAAAGCATAGGTTTACAAGAGTTGAAATAAAATTGTTTCAAGCTAGAAATCTCCATAATCCTTTTTATACAGTGAACCTCAAGCACTGAGGGGTTTGGCAGATGGGCTCTGGTGATTCTGGGGCAGTGCAAGAGAAGAGTCTCACTGGCACCCCATCCCTTCCCTGTACTAGCCCGTGCATGGATATGAGTCGGTGCCTCGGCAACCCACCCCTCAGGCTGGTGTCATGGGCTGAGCCTTGCTGGGGCACGGAGGCAGGAGGTGGGAGAAGATACAGATGCAGCTCCCAGGCAGGACAACATCCCCAGGGCAGCGGGGTCGGTGGCTCAGGTGGCAACAACTTACCATGCCCACAAGATTCACCAGAGGCTATTAACACCCACAGAGAAACAAACGCACTGGACAACCTTGGTTTAGACCGGATTGAGGCAGCAACCTTAAACGTGTAGCATTTTTAGCGAGTCTCTAATCAGAGCCATCTATTTATGAGCTTTTATTTCAAATTCTTGCAAAGAGATTCCTCCCTTGTAAAAGAAAGACGGATGGTAGCTACATGTAAATAATAAATATTGCTATGGCTGCTTATCTTTGGAAGGTTTCAAACCTAACCTCCTCCAAGGTCTTCCCAGAAAATATTTTAGAGCTGTATCTTCCCTGCAAAACCTTGCATTCCTGAACTGTTTACAGTCCATACACTGATAACCTTGACAGTCCATTTTTACAAGGTCTCAGCTAAAACTTAGGGGGAGGTTGGTGATCTGTGTGAGCTTTACAAAACTGTTGTCTTCCACGCTCGTCCATTTTCCAGCATAACAAATCACCGCCTCTTTAAAAAATCCCTTGTCATTAGTATTGTGGCACGTTTCACTTCAAGAACAAGACAAGCCAAGAAAACTCAGTGATGATATTATTAAGCTAGACAGAGAGCACCTGAGGATTTCAGCTCCTCTGCAGTATTAGGAGAGGTTTTATTTTATTGAATGGCAGGAGTGTATTAGGATAAATACCTCTGTCCCCATCCTAGAAAGCTCCCTTAACTACTAGACTATTGGGTAAAACAAAGGTTTCATCTGGCAACTTTAACTCAAGCCCCAGAAAATATTTTTCATGGATACAAAACTAAGTGTAAATGACAGATTGAGCTCAGGGGAGTTATGGTCAGGCCTGAACTGCACTGACAGAGCTCTGCTGGGAAGCCGGAATGCTGCCTGCATATAGCCAATGTAATCAGCCCTGTGACCTTCTCGGTTCCCTGCATTTGACAAAGGGAAGAAAGTGCTGTGTGAAAAGCAAAACCTCTAAAAACAAACCCGGTATGCTCTTCCTAGAGCGCGGGTGAGCAGGTACCTCTATTTGGTGGGATAACCTGAGGTGGCTGCTCCCAGGGATACACACTCAGACACGGGGGTGATGGGTGACCTCTTTAAAAAAAACCCCACAAAAAACCAGCAATAACCAATAACCTCCAAGTCTGAGGTCACTTAGACCATTTTTTACTGCTGCCTGAAAGGGTCCAATCATCTTTCCTTGCTCAGGGAGATGGAGGAGAGAGGAACTTCTCCCCAGGGCCACACCTTCCTTGCAGAGGACAGAAGGGGGAAATGCCTCCCAGCCCCCAAACATTTATTTTTTCCAACAGGGAGAGGCTGCAACCACCAATTTTTCCATGAAAAAAACCAAAAGGACCAAGTTTGCAAGGGGGGATGAGGAATCAGCAAGAGATGACACGGGGGAAGGAAGGAGGCAGCATCCCCTGCCTGTACCTGCAGTTGTCCCCCTTTGGGGAGGTCCAGCCCCGTGTCAGACTGTCTAACATAATCAGGGCCGTCATGACGGCTGCCTGAGAGCCAGCAGCACTGAGCAGTGTCTGAGCCCTGCCAAACCTCTGCCCCTCCAGGGCACGAAGCCTCTGAAAGCTGGACTGAGCCCATACGTCAGAGTGGAAATGCCCCATCCTGCACAGTGTGGACAGGAGCTGGGCAGCCTCGGGGAGGATTCTGTTCTTGGAAATCAGACTTACTTGAGGGATATGGAAGGAAAGCCTACACTTTTCAAAATGCTCCAGGAGAGGGACTGGAGCTGGGGTGTGGGGCTTGACAGATTCATGGCCATGGGTAGCCCAAGAGAGCTGTCTCTGTCCAGGACACTGGCAAAGTGGGGGAATAAAAGGGAAAAGGCAGGGAGTCCACCACACTCCAGCAGAACCGTGCCAAAATCAAAGCTTCTCTGCAAGGCCGCTCGGATTTGCTGAATCAGCGAATTCCAATAGCAAGGCACCATTTCCTGCATTTGCTGCTGACCCAGCCCGGTGCCGAGCTCCCTCACCCCAGATGAAAGTCCTGCTTGGCCTCCAGAGCAAGGAATGCAGTGCAGAAAAAACAGCCAGGAGAGAGTGTGGGAAGAAAAGGTCACGGGCATTATGGAGAGAGTTGGCATGCGGGTGAAGCCAAGGAGATGAGGGGCACTGCTGGAAAATCAGACTAGTGAAGGCATTGCTTCTGGTTCCTGTGCTCAACCCTGCCTCATACAAGGAACGCAGCCGATGCCAACGACCACCACAAGTTGCCCAAGTGAGCAACCTTTATCACAAAATGAATAGCAAAGTCTTACTCCATGCACAGCCACGAGCACGGCTGTGCAGAGAAACACCGCGCTCTGCTTAACGACTGGAGCGTGGGACCCTCTGTGAGACCTGGAGGACTAACTCCCCGGCCCTTGAGGACACTTACAGTTGTACAGCACGAGAGCACAAATCTGCAGGGCAGATCCTCCTGGCAACTCGGACTTTTACTGCAATCATAAACAAGATACCTTAGCCTCCAAAAACGAACATCAGCTACTGCAGAGCAACAGTTATTTTACAAGTTAAAGCATTTATATTGCCTTATCCCCCCCCCCCTTCATTTCAATGTCTTGATTTCTTGTTAGAAGGCGGCAGGGAATCCTTGCTGGATGTGTGTGTGATGGTCAGCATGCTGGGACTGAGCTCATTTGGAAGATGGGTGATTTCAAAATCAGGCTTCGCATTAAGCAACAGCATTGATGAAGGACAAGGTGTGGGAGAAGGGGTTGGATCTGTGTTTGCTGAACATGCCAGCTAAAGCTATGTTTGCTGAGGAGCTCCAGGGCTCAAAGCCTGAACTCAGCTCTGCTAAAAGCTCCAGTTCAACAGAGGAAGGGCTCAGGAACCCAGCAAGAGGAAGCCTTGCTTTCTGCACAAAGTGGGACATGTCCCTACATTGTATGTGCGCTTTTGGAAATGTGCCATCCCACAAAATACCTGGAGCCTGGCCCTGCAGAGCTTACTGAGGTGGGGAATTCCTCGCAGCTCAGCAGCACACTGACTCGTGGGCAAAAGCTTGCAGCAGCAGCTCCTGCAGTATTAAGTAGCATCTACAGTTATCATGCAGCTATCATGTAGTCAAGTAAAAATAATTTAATTTCAGAATGAATGCAGAAACTTTGTTTCCAGAAAAAACAGACTCAGATCCTGGTGTAGGACATCACATTGATTTAAAAGGGAGAAGGATCGTGCTCTTCTGAGCATTTATCCCCACCAGAAACTGTATGAGCAGGGAGCGTCAGCTCCAAGGAGATGCTGTTTTTTGCAGTTCTTCCTCCCATCAATGACCACTGCCCCATCTCCACATCGCAGGGGCCACTTCATGGCTGCAGGCAGCACAGACAGCACCAGCCCTCCTTCCTGCAGGCTAAGTGTTACTGCGCCCGAGGCAGGGCTCACCAAAGCCATCTCACTAAATCTCATTAAGCTTGGCTCAGTTTATTTTACAAATGAGGAACTGACTGCAGAGACCTCCAGATCCCTCAGATAGCATAAATCAGCCCCTGACTCGAACAAGCTGGAGGTCTGGCTCCCAGATTTTTATGAGGCTAAGCACAAAAGGCAGCGGAGCCAGGGTAGAAATGGAACAAAAGATGCCATGGTGCCATTGCAAATGCCAGGACTGGCAAGCCACGGCTGACTACCAAGCCGCCCACCAGTGTGACCGTGCAGCTCAGCACGGTTGCTGGGACCAACAGCAGGTCTGCTAAGCCCATGGAGATCACCATGGATGTTGCTCTTCAGGGGCTTGACCAACCTGCAGGTTACCAGATAGCTCCCCCAGCCCCCCAAAATGGTTCCCGCTCATGCTAGTGCTTTCCTGATACAGACAGAAATAGTTTTTATTTAAATGAAATGGGATTGCAACGATTTCTGAGACAAAATAGAGAATAAGCACAAGACAGCACCCAACTCTAAAGTAAATTAAGTTATTCCAGCTGCTTTTCCCTCATGGTAGTTTAAATTGGGGCTGCATTTTGAAGTTATTCTTTAATTAGTAATAGATTTGAAAGTGACCCAGAAAAAAGGAGAAGTTAATCTCTTCTCTTAAAGTGTGGGAGGAGGGTATCAAGTTCTGGGATTTTCACGTTTTGTTTTTCTTCTTGTCACCTTACTTCATTCAAAAGTGATAGCTTTAAAACACAGAGATGAAAAAGTTATGTGGTTCTGGTGTCGTCTAAAATAAATTTCACATGAAATACAGTATGTGTTAAAGGCATTTGTATTCCCAGGGAATGTGGGTATACATTTCACTTGTCCTGTTACAACTTCCTATGAATTTATTCAGCTGGCTTCAATAAAAAAAAAAAAAAAAAAGAAAAAGAAAGGAAAAATCTGTGGGAATCTTTCTGTGTGTACATTATGAAGCTACTAGGCCTTTACACTGATAATTTAACACCAGCTAAGCACATGTGCACAGATGGGAAAGTCTGAGTAATATGGTTTCCCGTGCTTTCCAGCTTCTTGCTGTAGAGATGGACGCTGAGCCCTGCCTGAACGCCGAGTTCCTCTGCAGGGCTGACAGCCTCTCTCCAGGGACTTAGCATGGCTCTTGCAGGAGATAAAGCCAGACGATGGGAGTGAGTAGCACATTACACTCTCATGGCAGGACCTTTCTAGGTAAGGAACCCATAGGTTGAAAGCTGCTGCTAAGGTTTATTTCCTTTAAAGGGACCAGCCGAACACCTGGTGGATGTGCACAGTGGAGAGCCATTTCCCCAGCAGTGTCCGCCAGCAGCATTCTGGTCTTGCTTTCAGATGAGTTTTCCAGCAAGGGAGCCATCGGTGCTCGCTGTGACAGGGAGCATCCCTGCTCGCCATGCTCCAGGAGGAAGCTAGCACGCGTGCAAGGGGAGCACGTCCCCCTTTTGTGAGACCCAGCCAAGCAGCCTGAGTGTAACATTACAAAAGCCGCTGAGTGCTGTAGAAGCTGCAAAAGGACCTTCCAGCTTTGACTCATAAACTCTGATACTCGTGCAGGGCTAATTTAGCACAGCCGTCTGTCTGCACGGCCCCTGAGTCAACGGCTGCAGCTCTGGAGCAGCGCTGGTGTTCGTGCCATACAACCAGCCCTGCTCAGACCAGGGTGTTCAGCTGCCCTGGAGTTCACTTTACACCAGTATATGGGTAGGGAGCTGCTGGTGCTGGTGCACGCTCAAGGTTGGGTTTAGCCTGAATGTTTGAAGGGATGACAGTGCCCAGCTTTGCTAATTGGTGCTGCTCTCCAACCAGTTCTGCTAAGTCAGATAGGCATCATGAATGATATCTGTCAGGCACATAGCGTCAGGCTTCAAAAAGACGTGGGAGCCCGCAATGCAAATGGAGGACTGCTGGGTTGCACCAGAGCACCCAGAGGGGTGCTTTACTCGTCTAGTCTGATATCTATGTCCCATTGGCTTCAACAGACTTGGTCTTTACAAAAGCTCCACATCAGGTGGCACCTAGAACCCCTTGGTGTTAACGGGATTTGGCTAAAAACCTCTTAATCCTAGTTGCTCTCTATGTCTTTATCAAGTGAACCTCATTGAAGATCTAGGCTGGAGGAGGTTAAATCGTGTTGAAGGGGAGCCCAATGGGCTGTGGAGCCAATGTGGCTAGGACACACCAAATTCTCTGGCTGGTGGCAGGCGGGAGTGCTGTGGTTAGCATAACGTCGAATGGCAGCCGATTCTCCGCTCCTAATAAGGAGGTGCAGCTGGGTTAATTGGAGGCAGCTTTCAGCACCGAACAATGCTTGAACGTGCTCCATGGTAGCTGCAGCGAGACAGAACAACTGCTCTGCCCCACACCATACTCTGTGTGGGAGGGAGGGGGTTATTAATATTCTCAGGAAAAGCGGTCAGCCTATTCCAGGACTGGGCGATGGGCGTTCCTGTGGCAGCTGCCACCTTGCCAGCGCGCTGAGGACCACAGACCTCCAGAGATGAAACTGGGAGGCAGTTTTGCTGTGAGCCAACAGACTGAGTGTCCTCTTGTGGTGGTAGCAGCCTCATATGGAAACCTACAGCACACACCATCCTGGCAGTATGCTGGCAACCTTCTGCAACAACCTCTAGCTAATGTGTTCACAAAGGTTGAAAGCACATCTGTAAAATGTACTGCCTCTGGTCCCGTGCTGTGGTCCAAAACAAGCTATTGAGCAGCTGCAGCTCTTGAAGGATCGCATAACCAGGTACTAAGCTCTCTTTTAATAATTCTTCAGGCCTTAAAAAACTATTTATAGATCTCCCATTTACAGAACATGTGATTTCACTACACGGTGTGGCATCCGTTCAGTTGTACTACCATTCTCTGCCAACCCTTTTGACATCTAGAGCCGTTTTTTCAGTCCTAAACTCTCATAAAGGGACCCATCTAAGCTTGGGCAGTGGGGAAGGTCATTCTGCTTCCTCTGATTTTGTTGCAATATTCATGAGGTGCCTCCTCTTTTTGGCATTTGCCCTTCCTTTCAGGAGTGAAGAAATCTGAGATCTTCTAAGCTGTGCTTTTGGAAATGGCACCATTGCTTCTTGAAAAAAAATTAAAATCAACTTGTAAGCCTCAGTTACACTTTTCTAACATCTGAGTCAATTACATGCCAGGGTTATACTGGCTTTTTAAATTCAGTAACATGTACATAGGAAGAACACCTCACATTTTCCAAAGCAAATGACTCCTAAATTATCAGATTTGCTAATTTTTACAAAGAAGCTTCTTCTCCCTTTTTAAACATGGAACTGCTTGACAGAATAGTAATACCTTTTTCTCAAAAAATAATAGAAATAAATCACAAAAAATATTTTCTGTCCATAAAGCACCTTTCTGAAAAAAAAAAAAAAAAAGGCTTTTTTCAGCCCTCTTTAACACCTTATGGACAAAATAGAAGAGTATTTACAGTGTTTTACTTGTTATTTGCTGAATTGAAAACACAGGCTTTGACCAGAGGCTGGGTGGTGTCATTTGTCTGGCTGCAGATGTCACAGCAGGGGCCAGATTTTCACTACATTACCACAACACAGTTGAAACTGCATCTAATTAGTGGGTACCAAGCACTGCTGCCTGCCTTCTCTTCAAATCTCAGGAAATAGCCATGGCTAAACGTTTCACCAAAGCAGCACATGATCAAGTTGAGTTTTCATCAGCTACCTCGGCTAGTCCCTCTCAGCAGCCCACACCGATGTCTGGGCCAGCTGCACACCCTTCCCTGGTGCCAGGGCCAGAGCCACGGTGGCCAGGCTGAATGTGATGGGCACGAGCCAACGGGATCGTTCAACAATTCTGTTTTTCCCGACCCTCTGAGAGGCAGCTGTTCCTCCTTCATGGTGTTAGAGAAGGAAGAACCTACGGTAGCAATCTGAAGGTGTTGGATGTTTCCTTCTTTCCACAAACACCATGTGCTGCCTTGCAACCTCCACGTACCTCCAGCATCTCCTGGGAACGTGTTCATGTCAAACTGTGAATACTTCTGGGGCTTGTGAAGTGGTGTCAATGATTATGGTAACTTGAAGCTTTGCAGAACAGTGGGTGACATTAAGCTGTGTTATGCTAACCACCTTAACAAGCTAAGCCATTTTAAATTGGCCTCTTCTCTCAGTGGCAAGAAGCAGTGTTGTGTGAAACCTCCAGCGGAACAACAGAAACTGAGTGACAGATTGCTTTGGAAAGGTAACATCTCTCCAACCTTCGCCTCACATGTGGAGGGTGCTGCGGGAGGGAGAGGACAAGTGAGAGAAGACACGCAGATATGAAGAAAGGGCAACAAGGTGGACAAAAAGATGGAAAGGAAGGAAGGAAACTCGTGTTCTTCAGCTTGGGAAGAGAGGACTGGGGGCTATGTCTTCCAACAGTGTCAGCAAATGGAGTTGGGGAAGGCAGGACAGGTATCATTTCTAATATGGTAGGGTTTGATAACACAGATAGTGCTAGAGCTAAAGGCCTCTTAACCTCTAAGATATATTTTTATTTAAGTAAAAAACTAAAAACTCTCTGGGACTTAACAATTGCTGAAGCCTCATCCACGGTGTCTTGCTACTGGATAAAACTTCTGGAGCCTTTCCTGCAGCCTCCTGTGAGCACCTCCTTTGGCAGCAGCTGCCTGGGCACCATCCTCTTGGAGGTTCAGCCTTCCTCATCCCCCTCCAGCCACGGTCTCCACACTTCCTTCCCATCACTGCCAGTTCTCACAGAAGTCGTGTTCCCAAAAGACAAGCTCTCCCCTCAAGAGAATTCTTCCCAATGCCAGACTTCCACTTTAGGTCAGTAAAAGCTTGGTCCATGCTAAATGAATAAATAACCATTGCCACCGGCATTGCCAACACAACCCAAAAGCTGCTTTCAGAGGACCCTGTGGAGGTGCAGCCATTGGAGGATGTGTCCTCAAATTCCTGAGCACATAGCTGATGGTTTCCTGAAGAGGAGACCATTCAACCCCAGGCTTACCAACATAGCAGGGCTGGGGGTGAGTTCAGGAGCTTTAAGAAAAAGAACGACAGATGCTGGCAGAGGTTGCTGAAGGGTTTTTTTTGGTAAACCTGAAATTTCATGGTAACCACAAGAGGACTGAATCCTCCTCTGAACACCTCCTCATCAAAATCCAAAGATATTTCAAACAGCTCCACGAAGGGTAAATGAGTAACTTTATATATTCCTAATCAAAACCTGCTTTCATGTTAGTGGTAAGCAAAAAAAAGGTGTGAGGTTTCCAAATGACAATGCCACAGTAGTAATTTAAGATAACTGTATATACAGCCCTGCAATAATGTAAGTATTGCTACAGTAAACACAGCTACCTACTCACGGTATAATATCAGCACATATTTCATAAAAATAGGTGATTTGAAAATCTGCCTCCCAGGGCTGTTGCAAGTCTTAATTTAACCCTTGAAAAGCCTCAGAGGAAAGAGGTTTCACAGTGTTTTCATCCCTTTGGACATAAAAGTGGGGGAAAAAAACAGACCTAAATCATCAGCCCTGCAGATCAATCAAACAGTAGTCAGGTTATCACCTAACACTTTCATTTGGAGGTGAAACCACTTGGATTTTTATCTGTCATGCATGTGCAAGACAAATAACACTATGCCTGCATCCTGTCCCTTCAGGGAATTAATAAATCCTCAAAACACCTTACAATGCTCATGATCAGCCCTGTGAACATATTACAAATTATCTCAGCAAATAGATGCATCACACATCTCATGAGAAATAAAAGTAAGTAATAGTGCATAATGTGGGTTTGGTTATTTAGTTAACCTGTCTGCAATTGACCAATTTTCTGCCCCTGAATAAGAAACATATAGCTATTTTTAGGTCAAACATTAACAATTGGGGCTACCTTATATTATGGGTGGGAAGACAACAGATCAGTTTTTAAAAAGAGAAAATAAGAAACTCATGTTTCAGTCACATTGTGACTCAAAGCCAAGAGAAGCCAAGAAATTCAAATATATTAGCTGACTCCCACAGAACTGCTTGCTAAGCCAACTTTTAGCCCCAAGTGAATTTCTTCAGTGAGTTATAAGTCCCTAAACTTGCCTTTTAAATGTTACTTGCTGACACAACCTTAATCACAATGCTGCAAAAGCTGTATGTACATTATGACAATGGTAAACTAAATGTTTCCAGTGCTCAGAACTTTTCAGGACTCCCACAGATACTTGCACCTGAAACAAAATATTTAAGGATGAGCAATTTAACTCTTGGATATGATGACTGAAGTTAGTATATGCAGCACCGGTTCAGTGTGAATATTGAATAAAAAATTCAAAGGTCAAAATACGCAGAGTAAAAGCTCAATCTGGATGAGATGAGAATAACTATTTGTCCATCTGCAATGCTGTGTCAGTTAAATGTTAGTACTCAGAGCAAGGACCACGTACCATGACCCTTGGGGGTCTTTGTCTCAGTCTCACGCAGGTCTGTTCCCAGTGCTGGAAATTATTATAAAATGCTCTAAAACCCCTGCTTGAAGGGTCCTAGGTTCAAAGCATTACTGGGATAGACTGACATTTTTAAAAAGCTTAAGAGATTTCCACCAAACAAGGAGATTGTCAGCCCGGGATTTTCTCCTTCTCTGAATAGGACTGAGAAAGCTGCACTCCGTTACGCTGATACTCTGCCACTGACAGAGCTGGGATTTGCATGGTCATGCAACCAGGGAGAGACTTTACACCCCAGCACTGATGATTTTCTGAGCACTCTCAGAGCCCTGGGACTTTACTGGGGTCCTGCTTCCCAAACACTTCTGAAAATGAGGCTTCTTTTTAATTGTGCTGTAGCATTTCTCATGCCAAAAACATCTGGGAGAGGCGAGAGCTGACAAAAAAGCCCCAACTTTTTTTTTTTTTTTTTTTCACTCTCTTGCACATTGTTTGAAAAAGGTTTAACGCTAAAATAAACTTCTCTGAAGCAACATGCGGTTCACAGACAATGGCAGCAGCTGCAGATAGCAGAGGTTCATTCCTGTTTATTATATTCATTAAAACTGAAGGGAGAACTGTGGCAGCACCAACTTAATGGTCATCTGAACATAATTATTAAGAAAGCATTGTTCTTTGGAAAGATGCAAAGTGTCAGACGGAACTTCACACCCTTGTCATAAAACCCCCACTTATTTCCTACTATTAATTGGATAAAATGGGCATTGTAGGATCAGAGGTGGAGGGAAATGGGTTAACGAGTGTGCGTAGGAGGCAAATGACACTGGAAACTCAGTTGTCTACAGAGAGTGGGCAGAGGAAACAAAATCAGATGTGAGCAAATTTCTGGAAGGGAATCGAGTCGACAAAACTCATGAGACAGCACTTTGTGTTTTGATCATCCTTGAACAGTACGAAAAGCAAAAACTCTGTCCAGTTTGCACATCTGTTTCAAACAACAAGTTGAGAGAGAAACAAAACCCAGCCATGAATCAAGGGACTGTATCGACAGCCACAAAGCAAACTCCTTTTGGAACCCAGCCACATCCTTGCACCCTACAGCATGCGCCGTGCAGGCGTTCACATGGTGCCTTTTGCTGCCATGAAGCTCCGTTCACCTGGCTAAAAGCTGGGGCAATTGCCCTCTGTAAGCCCCAGTGAGCCCCCTCAGGGCTCACTGTCAGTCTGTCTTTCTTTTAGTTGTCTTTCTCCTTTCCAAATCAACGTTGAGTGCCTTGCAATGGTTGTCTGATATTAAAGGTGGACTTAGCTCTCACTGCTCCCCGTAAGCAGGCTCAATGCCAAAAGAAGCACATGTCTTGGACTCTATCCACTCTGCGTGCAGGTCATGGGCAGAGTTGCTCTTCAGGCTCTTTGGGGTCGGTGTGCGAGCTCCCATGGCTGCACCTGAAATATGTGTGTCCTTCCATGAGCAGGCATGGATGGTAAATAATTTATGTCTATAGGCCACCCCTCAGCTCTTTCACCAGCCAGCGCTTGCTGATGGGTATTGTGGCTGTACCCATGTGGCAGCAGTGTGGGAATGCACATCCAGATCACAGAATCACAGAATCACACAGAA
>NW_010115594.1:0-292 GCF_000699245.1 Pterocles gutturalis
GAAGAGGGTCTCTGGCCAGACCCCAGCCGCACGCCCAGCTCCCACCTCTCTGTCTGCCGGCTCCCATCTCGCCTCTCTCCCAGCCTCCGGGTACTGGAGTGGGGGGCTCAGGAAGTGCCGGGGCCAGAGATGAGACAAAGGTTTGCAGGAGCATCACTGGTCATAAAATTTGAGTATCACCCCCCCTGCAAGGAGTATCCCAAGTACCACCAGCCTCCCTACCCTGCTGCAGATCCAGGAGCCGGGGATAACTGTTACAGCTCCGGAAGCACCGCCGGCTCCCCCGCAGCCC
>NW_010115595.1:0-9114 GCF_000699245.1 Pterocles gutturalis
GGAGAAGGAAGTTGTCATCAACACATTCAGGAACTTCCCGGCCTGCCTGTGCTGTGCTGTGTTGTTCTTCCAACAGATATCAGGGTGGTTGAAATCCCCCGTGAGGACCAGGGCTTGTGAGCATGAGGCTGCTCCTATCTGTCTGTAGAGGGCCTCATCCACTTGCTCTCCCTGGTCAGGTGGCCTGTAGCAGTACAATGCCCTTGTCCCTGCCCTCCCTTTGATCCTGACCCACAAGCTCACCCACAAGCTCTCTGTTGGTTCCTCATCTAACCCCAGGTGGAGCTCCATGCACCCCAGCTGGTCTTTGACATAGAGGGCAACACCCCCTCCTCGTCTCCCCTGCCTGTCTTTCCTAAAGAGCCTGTATCCCTGCATTGCAACACTGCAGTCATAGGATCCATCCCACCATGTCTCCATAATGCCAGTAAGATCATACCCCCGCAGGCGTGCACACATCTGCAGCTCCTCTTGTTTATTCCCCATACTACGTGCATTCGTATAGAAGCACTTAAGCTGGGCTCCCAAAGAGGCTGGACCTCCTGTGTGCTGCTCTCCAGCCACCCTCATGCCAGCCTGTGTAGTACTCTGTGGTGTGTAACAGATATGAAACCAAAACAGACATTAAGGAGATTTCAGCAACACTCAGCCTCAATCAGCTGGAATTGTGACTGTAGCAAGCAGCCAAGTTCAAGGGGAGGGAGAAAGATAAACAACAACCTGGTGGTGACTGGTGCGTTTCGATGAAGTTAGTATGATGCCCATTTACAATAATATGCTATTATAGAGAGTTTTAGATCAGAATAAGTAAGGAAACAAACTTTAAAAGCAGAGACCACTATGAGATGTTGAAACACTCCCTGAAGTACCCCAGTTTTCTTTCAGGAGCTTCAGAGATTTCATTGTAGGTGGTGGCAATGATTGCAAAATGGTAGAAGGGCATGAAAGCTTTGACTTCTGCACAGCATTGCTCTGCTCTGCTTTATCCTCATGCTATTTCCAATACTAGAGAGGCCAATTCCCCTTCTGATTGTGTTGGCAGAAGTTTTTTCCTCCCATTCTTTCCAATATGAATCTCCTCTGAACACAAAAGAAGTAACTTGTGGAGGAGGGGAGAGAGAGACAAACGAAAACACACATTTGGAAAATTCTTCACAATTTTCATGAAGATATTCTTAAAGAAAGAGCAAAGTAATGAAAGATAAAAGGGTGAGAACCTGGTGTGCACTTGAAGCAAGCAGCACTCAGACCCACTCCTGCAAGGAATTTCCAGGTGGATGGTGAAGCACTGCATGATATAGAAGATGTCTGCAAGTGATTTGATATCTAGTATGCAGAATCAAACTTTAATCCACTCGGTGATGTATGGATAAGGACACCTGGCCAACATCTGGAAAAACTTAAAACAGGAGGGGGTCTCGTGCATTCTTTCAGATAGTTTTTGCCTATTACTGTTTCACCAGAAGTTGTTTCCTGTATGTGCCTCATTTTCAAGTGCATGAAAATAACAATTCGCTTTCCAGATCTCCATTTTGGCAGTTCAGAGAGAGGAAAAAGGTGTACAAGAATGGATGAATAAGAGTCAACTCTGAATCTGTTCTGTAAAGCTTCTCAAGTGCCAATCAAAGCACAGTGACATGAACTGACAAGAGGGCATGAATGAGGTAAGGATGCTGGCACTCACAAAACTAGGGTAACTATCCCATTAAGATTAGATGAAGTTGTCTTAACTGAGGGTATCAGTGTGTCCTACTTGTAGCAAAATGACAAATAGCTGCAGAGTGTGGAGACTTATTATGTTCCTATAAAAGTAACATAAAGCAGCTTTGGAAGGCCATTGTGTACATCACTGGTGAGGTTTTTAAAAGATGCCGAGTGTTCTCATGCAGTTAATGTGATATTACCCTGTGGTGAGTCGGAGAGGAAATAAATCTCTCCAGGGGGTATTCAGGAGAGCTTGTTCTTGGTGACATTGCTTCCTCTGAACTGGGAGCTGCTGTGGCAGTGGAGGGGCAGGATGGTGAAAATCTAATAGAAAAGGCACAGTTTGTCCAGAGAAGTCTTCTTTAGCGTTGAAATATGCAAGGTGTGAGGCTTGTGTGTTCTTCAGTTGACCAAACTGGGCACAGGACTTTTGCAGCGCTTCACCCAAAAAGCCAGCCTGAGACACAGAGGTAGCTTTTGTGTTAGCTGCAGGTTTGTTGGACGTACATGGGTTTTAAGTGTAAAAAGACTGCTGTAGGGCAAGGAACTTTTTTAATAAATGCCTTTGGTCTCTGAAGCAGTTTTTCTGTGATTGCCTGGCGAGGACATCTCTGCCCCAGAGCTTTCCACTGGAAGGCACGAACAGCTCTGATGTGAGTGGTAAGCACCCCACTGGTAAAAGACTTGCCTTTTGCTCAATTTGTAGGGATCCTGTGCTTTTTAAGTAAGGCAATCTGTCTTTAATAATGTTATGACACACAGAGTAGTGGGAACAAAATGCTCTTTATTTTCTGGCCGTAGTAATGTGACATGGGCCTGAGGTTACAGCCAGTTACACTTTATCCAGTGGTTCTTATGGTTATTGTTATAAAGCTTTATCCTTGTTATCATCAGGATGCTTTTGAATTCATTTTTTCCTATTCTCACAGTTTTGCAGCCAACATGGCCCATACCGTTCTGTCAGACGTACTGTAATTGTATCGTGTGGTTTAAAACAGATTCTGGGAGAAACTTCAGCCCACATAGAAGATCTTTTGACTGCTTAACCTTATTCCAGTCTAAACCAGCGCCAGTGTTTAAAAAAAATAAAAGTGAGTATGCCACTGCATGTTTGCAAACTGAGCACAATGTACACGTGTATACAGAGTGTAAAAAAAAAAAAAATCCCATGTATTTTAGAAGGCTATATTTACAAGCCACCAGGCAGGCACTTTCCTCTCTCCTGGGAGTTTGGGGATAGTCTTCAAATGATCCTTAGCTTTACAAGGCATGAAAATAAATTTGGAGCTAAACCAGGCAGATTCTTGGCAGGGTTTTTATTTCACTCTGCCCTGTGCAACTATCAGTGCAAACCAGGGCCAATGTCTTTGGCTGCGAAAAAAAGCTTATAAAAATAGTACCACAATGTTTTGTGCAGGGTGTGTGGCCATAGTCATGTTAAAAGAACAGCAGAAGTGTTATTACAATAAGCTGTCTATACAAAGAATTTGATGAAGTCAAATGATCAATTTTTAAGAGTTAACATTTACAATAGGACTGACCTGTATTTTCAAGACTAATTGTTGCACGAGATGAGAAGATGAAAGATCAAACGCTTTGAAGGATTTCTGAGATGTTACAATAAAATTCCCATCAATGTTTTTGTATGAACCAGCTCTGACTGAGGAGAGCAAGGCGAGATTGCTCCTTTTGTGGTGACAGGGTAACAGCAGAGCTGCTTCCTGGAGACCAAGGCACTATCCAGCCTGCAGGTCTGGCAGGCACATCCTTGCAGCCGTACCCCTGCCTGTCCTCTTCCCCAAAGGGTCTAATGCAATAAGGTGATGCAAAGCAATGCCCGAGTTGCACCCTTCCTGAAAACAGTGAGAGAAGAACTGAGGAAGGAGAGGTCTCGTCTTGCCCCAGGGGAATTGCGACAGCCCACTTCAGGGCCTTCTTCGGGTCTTGGCAGTTTAAGCAAAGAACTTGCTCTTCCACAATTAATCCAGTCCTGTAAACAACAGATTTAAAATCAGGTGGATAATTCTTATTTTACAGCACAGGGGACTTCAGGGAAAACAGACAAATTGGGTTAAAAGATTAACCCTAATAATACTGTTCAGAGAGGATGAAGAATTGGGATATGGCCCAATATATCCTACGTTCACCAGTAGTGAAAAAATAAGGTTTATTTTCTGTCACAGTGGTATACTGTGCCAAGAAACACTGTCTTCTTGAGCGACAATTAGTTACAGTGGGGTAAAAGTTGCACATACATTTCAAGAGTTCTCTCAGTGGTTTGCACTGAATTATTTGCTAGGGTGGGTAATAAATATCATGCTACTTCTCATCCTGTCTGAACACTTCTTGTCCTGTCTGAACATATGTTTTCATTCTTCTTGGAAATGTCTAAATTTTATTCAATATGAATTCTTTGTTATCCACCATAAGACTTTCTGGCACTAGAAATTTATTTTAAAGAATGATTAATAAGGTTGAATGTTCCAATTCTTCCACATAGCACAAGGCAATACTGAACTTTGCTTCAAGGTGCACAGGATCAGATGGTGGGTGGTTTCTGCAGAGCCTCCGTTATTCTGGGCTGGCTGCTGCTAGACCAGCAAGGCAGCAGGGTAACATTGATTAGACACTTTTCATCTGCCTGCCTGTGGACAGACACACCAATGCTTTCCTAGAACCAGTGACATTTGGATATCTGACAAATGTAAATGTTTTGAAGTTATGTGGCATACTGCCCTTCATACAGGCAGTAAGACAGTTTTACTGATATCGGGCTTTAAGACCTCCTGGACTTCTGCAGCAGCCCCAAAACACACCAGTTGCAGAAACACAGCAAGAAGTGGCACACCAGGCTGAGAGCAAGGATGGGCCGCAGCAGCTCTCCTGGGCACTTGGAGGCAGGGAGGAAATGAGGAGGCAGCAGAGGATCTGGGCAAGCTGCCTTGAGGTGTTGTGCAGGCAGAGTGGGCTTCCCTTCGCCAGGACTGTCCCCAGCTTCCTTGGGCAGTGGCAGCTTGCGGAAGGTCATTGCACAAAACCCATCCTTGGATCACGTTAAATTTTGTCATTGCTACATATAGCAATAAAGCTGTAGCTGAGTAAGATATGGAAAAAAATATTTCGTGAGATCCCGCTTTTGAAGGATCATACAAGATGTATCTTAATTCACAGGGCTGCCATGGGGATCATGGTGGGACCAATGATATTTGTTTGGCCAAATGCTTGATTATGGGAGAAAAAAAATCAGAATGTGTTATTTTTTGAAATAAACCAAGAATTTCTATCTCTTTGAAACAAAAACAAAGCTCTTTGAAACACAGCTTTCAAAAGTCAAAATAGGTTTTTCTACAATTTCTTCTGTTCCCTCTTATGAAGGCGATGTTTCAGTTTAACTGCAGTTGGTACTTGTGTGGCTAGGAGACAGCTGCCAAGAGGCTGTAATGATTGACAGGAATTGGAGAGAAAATTGGCAAGGAAAAAAATTGCTGCTCTTCTTCAGTGTTTTTAATGGGGTGCAGCAAATTTATAATGGCAAATACATGTAGAGACTTGTTATTCAGAAGCCTACATTGACTAAGTAATGGAAAAATCATGATTTATTTAAAGAAAAGTGGCAAGATTGGGAGATAAATTACTGCTCCATATCCACATTGTGCTTTCTGTTTGGTGGGAATTGTTTCTGTCAGCAGTAAGAATTAGGTGTAATTAGAAAATAATCTCTTGCAATAATTTCAGTCCTTGTTTATTAAAAAAACCCAAGATACTTTTGGCATCTGCAGGTGTTCTCAGCACAGGAGAGTCCTGACCTGGTTAGTCCCTGCCATTGCCCTGTTATCAGATGCCTTTTGTCAAGACAGCAATATCCTTGAGGGAGTTACATGGTCTGAGGACCAGTCAGTGAATGCACCAAGATAAGAATGTGTGCAATGAGCAGTATGGTGCCAGCTCCACAGTAATCATGGTGCCACCAGCAGTCTCCTGAGGTGTGTATAAACTAAATACCTTCTTGTGAAAAACATCAGCAGGACACCTTTTGCACAGTTACACAGACCAAAAGCACTTGCTCTAGCTGCTAAAATCCTGTGATTTGCTTTACACTCAGCGCTTCTAGAGAGAAAGGAAAAGTGCATTTACCCCGTCTCTCAATGGTGTTGTTTTTGCAGATTTTAAACGTAAAGAGCTTTCCTGGAAGAGCTTGTCAGTCTCATGGAGGCTTCAGAGGTGACAAAGGAGCTGTGTTCATTGCCTCAGGGATGTTGCTCCTCATCTCTGCTACGGGAAATTCAGCAGCCCTTCGAGCGGTCCTGCACCCAGCTGGGTCGCTATTGCTTGGCTGGGAGAAGGTCTGCACCACGTCTGTGGTTTCTCATACATTCCTGTGTACAAGCATTACAAAATGCAAAGCAAAAAAATACAACATGCTCAGAATGACATTTTGAGTTGTCAAGGTGAGCAACTCACTACCCTCAGTCAGAACGCAGTTTATTTGTATGCGGAGCTTTCTGTGTCCATATTGGTTTGTACTTCAAGGGCTTGAGTCTAGTTCCAAAAGAAGCAGAGGGATGCACCCCTTTCTAGCTACTTCAGTGGAATGGGGACAACTGGGAAAATTAACGTAAGGAAGGTGGGAGGGAATGAAAATGTAGGAAAATAAAAACTGTTGACTCACCTCTACCTGTACTGTTTGTCCAAGTACAGTCTAAAAAAGCCCTAACCAATCCACATTTACAAATGGAAGCAATGAAGTTATTGTTTTGACATTTCATGCCATATCAGAAGAACTTTTTCTGCATTTTCATGGGGTTTTGTTTTGTAAAGGAAATATTAATGTAATGTATTACAGACATAAGGCCCCCTTCTGCTTGTACTTTTCCTGTGAGCATGGAGCAGTTCCAATGCTGTTAAAGTCAATGGGAGGAGTATCACAGTGACAGGACTGGTCTGGACCGACAGGAAAGTACGGCGAGTGTTGGCAAGGTGACAGAGGAACTGTGCTTAATAAGGTCATTTGTAACCTCTCCATGATGTGAGCAGCTGTGTAGTAGCTCTGTTGCAGAATCAGATCTATAAACCAGACGTTAACTACAGTATCCTGTTAGGCCATTGCTGGGAGAAGGTTTTGTTGAAGTTTCTGGATTTGATAATTTATAATGCTTAAAATGAGTCCGCTTTATTTTCCAAAAAGAAACACCCCAAACTGTAAAATTGCAAATTATAATATTTTAGAGTTATTGTCATGCTTACTGTAGTTCTTCTTATGGTTCCATGTCATAGCTGTGATACAAAGGAGCATTGAGAGATGTATTTTAGTGCCTGCCTTTCCAGAGTACTATTTAATCTTACTTTTCAAAGTTTTTCTTTCTAATTAGCGATGCAGATATGAATTAGGGCATATGGGCTGAGTCCAATGCTTTTGAATTCAAGAGTAAGGCTCTGACTTCAGAGGATGTTAAATCAGTCATTTTGGCCAAACATTGAAATTTCAGTGTTTTCTTGTGAAGTGTTGAAATGCGGGAATCAGTCTCAGATCAGATCCAGCTTTCTTGAGTGTTTTTTATCCTTGGCTAAGCCTTCAGACAGCTTCTGTTGAAAATACAAGGTTTGTTACCGTCTCCAGCGTGAAGAGAGCTGGTTAATTTCTGAGGAGTCGATGTACAAACAGTCTAGAAAATGAAACTCAGAAGTGAATATTCTTCTCGTTGACAGTCTGCTTACAAAAACACAGCCTTGTGTGAAGAAGTGGTGCTCCATAAAAATAAGCACATGTACTATGAACTATGGTTGGCAACATTTAATAAATGCTGCAGTTTAGGCATGGAATGTATGTTTTATGTGAGTGATTTTCTTTTAGTCCTAAACTAAATGATTCTGTTTCTTATGAACTTTCAAGAAGAAATCCCTGAAGGGTTAAAACTTTTGATTGATTGTTATCTTTTTTATTTATTTTCCTATTTCCCCTGCAGAATGAGCTTCAGAGTGCATAATTCTCACTCCACGACAAATTAAGAAGGGAAAAAATTTGCCCTTTTTTATAACAAATGTTTTGTAGCACAACAAGTATTCATACAATAGAAGTATCAACTAAGAGAGCTGGGAAATTTTACCCAAAAATCTTCTGAAAGGTAAGCAATACTAATCAGCTAGCACATTATCTGAAAAGTAAATTATGCATCCAGCCAGACTAACTATGCTAAAATGAGTGGCAGGGGAAGATGTCAAGATTTTTTTCTTTATGACCTCCATTGGTATGTGTTGATTTTTTTTGGCACTGACCCAGGCCCCAAGTGTATACAGTTGAACAAGGGGAAAAGGCAGTGGATTTTCTTGATTCATAATATGGTTTGCTGTAATGTTTTGAGGGAAAACAAAGGGCTTATGTTAGCTATAAGGTACTGTAACATATATTTAACTGGTATAAATTATAAGGTTGTCTCTCCTTAAGAGTATAAAATATAAGGTTGTTTCAGAGAGAGTCTTAAGTAAAAAATTATTAAAGCACTGTCCAAAGTAGACAAATTCATCAAACAAACTCAGTTATTAAAAGAACACAAACTTATGTATGAATTATTTGCTCCTGCTCAGTGTTACCAAAGGCTGCTGACCATTCCCAGCCTGAGATGAAGGGTAATTTTGTACTGAAGACAGCACCATGGCACGTGATGTGTTGCAGAATGGATCAGGTAACTTGACTCTGTTTCTTCTTGATGCTGTTTCCAGCCAAACTTCCTAAGAGTGGGAAGCATAATTTTCTCTAGAAGTTGGGTTCCTTTTGACTTAATACAGAGTTGAATTTCTATAGGTGCAATTAACTGCTAGAAATCCCTGTCTCTCTCTCTCTGTGCTGTCCCAAAATGTATCAGTTAATGTCCCTGAGTGCAAGCAGAGCTCAATGCAGTGGATGCACTGAACTGTCATGGTGTGCGACAAGGTTTGTGTACGGCAGGTCAGTATGGCTGATCTATTTCTGATGTTGATCAAAATGTAAAATCGTTGTCAGAGGGAAGTTACAGCATCACTTTTGGGTTTAACTCGGTCTCTGCAGCGCCTTCAGAAGAAGAGGCAACAAAGGCTGAAGACTGGAGTGGATGCTGTCATGTAGCATGTAGGGTCTCTGTGTGTCAGGGACCCGCTGTATGGGTTGCTCCGGGGCAGATGTAGGGCAGTTGACTACAAGACAGAAGCCCTTGGTTGTATAAAGTTCATGACAAGCCTGGGGTACCAGCATGTTAAACTGTTTGTAGCCATCCCAAAATCTGTTACCTCTTCTAAGCACCGAGAAGATAGTGTTTCTTACAAAAAACTGTAATTTGTCACATGCACTATTAATTTTTAGGTTGGAATTGGTATGTGACTAAAGTAAAAGGGCTCCAAACTTAATCAATGGAAAGTCAATCCTGAAGTTATACACAC
>NW_010115595.1:9136-21742 GCF_000699245.1 Pterocles gutturalis
AAACTAACTATCTAAAATGTAGCTAAAAAGGGTTGTGAATATCTAGGGTGAAATTTTGGCTCACTGAAGAGAGTGGGAATTCTGCCATTGATCTGAACAAGGCTAGAAATTCTTTCTCCTTAGACAGCCTCCCCTGCATCTTTTCATTTTATTAGCCATTCTGCTTGCTCTTTGCATGCATTTTTATTTTACATAGGGGGATTATATTATGTCAGAATATAACATTTCACAATTGGCAAGACACCCCCCATCCTGCAACTGTAGTTGTAGTTGCCCGTAGGGAAGCAGTGAGTGGCTAATAGCCAGCAAACTGCAGTATCGAGGAGGGGTTACAAAGGAAGCAGAGCAGCGATGGAGCAGAGGAGGAGAGGGGCCCCTGCTTTGCGTTCTTCTATGTCAGGAGTCAGGGAGAAGCTGCAGCCATCTGTGTTCTTAGATGCTGTCTTCATATACTCTGCAATAGCAAAACTGGCTGCTGCAGTGGTCATTCAGGCTCTTTTTTCCCCCAGTCGTTATCCAGCGTGAGCTGCAGCAGTTTGAATCATCCTCCAACCCACTCATTGCATGTGTTGAATGCGGAGCTAGAGAGCCAGCTCCTAAAGCTGAGAGGTAGGTGTTCTGTGCTCCTGCTGATGTCTTTTTCAAGGGATGTTTTCACATGCAGTGGATGATACTTCACTGGTGACTGGGGAAACACAACTAGTAGCTGCACACAGAACACTACTTCTCTGGACCAAGTCCAGATTTCTGACTTATTGGAGAAAGGCTCCATCTCTTCCTTTGGCAAACCTTCCAATTCATCCATCCCTATTCTTATTTCTTTATAAGGGAAATGTTGCCTCCAGGAAAAGAAGAAATTCTGTGCAAAATACACTCGGTGCATTAGCTGCTCGTGTTTCTCTGCTAGCTTTTGTTAACAGCTTTGAGGAGGCTTTCTCTGAGTACAGAAGGCTTTCAGGAGGCAGGCCAGCCCTCCAAAGGCAACGGCTAGAGCGCTTTGTGCACCCCTTCGCTCACAGCTGTGGTCCCAACAAAGCTGCGGTCGTCAGTGGCGTTGCACTGTATCATGTTATATTTGCAGTCCTCCTGGAATGCTTTTTTGCCATATACTTTATCCAGAGTTTGGTCATATTTTATCTGCCTGACAACTCGACACCTATAAAAATTTATGAATTTGTATTAAAACCAATACTTGATTATGTCAGTGTTTATGAGGCTTCCCATGAGCCCTATATTCTTCAGTTGAATCTAGCCATAGCCCCTCATAATAATAATAAAACAGGCCACATTTCACCATTTCTCTGTTAACATGACTCACTGTTAGCAATTACAGTAGCTACCAGCTCACACTTTTGTTGGTTTTAAGGATTTGCTGCCTTTTAAGGGTTTTTGGTGATCTAAACACACATAGACATATATTCAGTGGGCCTCCTTAACTGGGCTAGAAATAGCTGTGGGTGCATTTTTCAGTTTTCAGAGAGCAACGTCTATCTACAGTTCTTCACTCAGAAATGTGTAGTGACTCATAATAAATGCGTAATTGTGGGTTTATGTACTGATAATAATAAGAAAATTGACACCACAATGTCCATTGTGTTTGCAAATGCTGTGGGCGTGGAGACTGACAGAAAAAAATAAAGAAAGATCAAATATGCTTCTTCCTCCTGCAGTACCTCTCTTCTTATTTCTGCCCTCTACTTGTCTGGATCAGCCTTAAGTACTTCATTCTGGGGCTTGATGGAGAACTTGTGTGGAGTGCCAGCTGCAGCCCATACACTTAAGCAATATATGAGTCGTCTTTTGGCTTCTGCAAGGGAAGGGAGGGTGCTTCACCTGAACTTAATATTTTACAGTCTGGCTTTGGTATTGTGCAATTCTTCTACCTTCATTATCCAGTTTGTAAAGTCAGACCAATGTATGCAGTATGACCATAAAGCAGAAGTAAGAATCTAGCATTTTAAATTAGAAGTCAGTGAGTCTGGGGGATTTCTAAGCTTTAATACTAGCAATGTTAACATACTACTACTGTTAGGGCAGCTGTAAGCTGTACAACATGCTTGTAATATAAAGATTCTTACATCCTAAGAATGATAAAGTTGTTTTGAAAAACAAATCAGGGAAATAACTTTTTATATAGATAAATGTATATATACAATATAAAACACACATCCACATTGTCCTGATTCAGGGTATCCTAATGACTACAGAGGAAGAACATGGAGGGGCACAAATAGTACATGTGAAACACAGGAGCAAATTTCTTTTAATTTCTATTTCTTTACTTCCTGTAACACACAGCTATAATATTTCTGTAATAGGAGAACTCCACAGGGATAATTTTTGATGGTTTGAAGTATGAGCTAGATAGAAGTTGGCTCCGGAAGTTATAGCTGTACATAAATTTACAACTCTTAGAAATGAATATGTAACTTATACACAACTTTTAGCCAACAGTTATGTAGCATTGTAACATATTTTATGGAGAAGTAGAACTATGATGATTCTTAAACTTTTTACTTCCTTCTGTATTAGATTTTATCTTCAGGCAAAGAACAAATAACTTATGCCTGAGTTTAAACGATTCTGAAGTTTTGAATTTAACAGATGTAGATAACACCAGTACTACTCATGACTCATGACTCATTCATGTCTCAAAATACCTTGTACGACTTAATTATCTCAAGATAGTGGTGTAAAAACCCTTCAGGATGATAGCTCATACTTTTCCAAGTCAGATTTAAGTTCCACTGCTATAGAAAGCATTTATTGCATTTGCAAAGCTTGAAATTGCTGGCAAGAGTACTATGTTGCATTTTCGAAAGCCCTGCAGGTCGTATCCCTTATAGCCTATACGAAAAGCAGGGATTTAAAAAAACATGAAGCAAAGGGGAGAGAAATTGGTAGACTGTTCTATGGGTATAGAAGATCTTATCTTTCCTAGAAAATCCAGTGTTCTGGTGCAATCATATAAACTTCTTTTGATATTTGTTGTACTGACAAAAATGTTGGCAATGAAAGGGAAACATTTTTGAAAATTATAAAAATAATTTAAAAATAGGGATCTAGATTCACAAGAACAGATGAAAATCATGTAGGTCAGGAGAAGGTGATGGTTGCTTCTTTGCACTTACTCAAATAGAATAATTAGACAACATTCCTCTTTTATTCAAAGCAGAGTTTGGAATCCGTATCTTTTATTTTGTAGGAATTTGCTAACTGGTGAGGTGGTGTCCTGGGTCAGGATTTTTTAGTCAAATTTCTACTTTAAGATTTCAGGAAGGGATCTGAATGCACATTTTCCTTGCCTCCATAGCACTCAGACTACTGGGTAGAGAATATAAAAAAGTCTTTCTCTTCCTTATACTTGTGAATGTGATAGATTGTGAATCTTGCCTTTTACTTCTGTTGAAAGTTTCCTGAGTGTGAAGCAATTCTTACCCACAGTTCCTATGGTGCTGATACTGCGAGAGGTAGTGGCAGTCACTCGTACAGATGTATACATAGGAGCTGAAATACGGCACACTCCAGTTTGTGCTCCCACCCTCTGTCTCTGCTCCCGTCCATCCTACAGTTAAAGTCCAGATAGTTTCTGTATGGCCAAGTGAAGGTCTTTAGGGACGTTTGGATGACTATGCAAAGCTGACTTGAAGTTGAGCTATAAAATTAGCAAATACATTATTTATTTCATTAACATAAATCATATTCCTTCACATAAAGTAATAAAAAAGTTAATATAGTCAAATTTCCTAAAATATGAGGAACTAATTTCAAGGTCAAGATAGAAATGGCAGATGAGCATTCCTTTTAATTATTTTGCTATTACAGACTTCCTGTACTTTTATTGCACCATAATTGTTAACTAGAGACAAATGTATTTTAAAATATGATACTATTTCCCTAGGTGAAAACTGGAAAAATCAGTATTAGGCACGATGCTAGTAAGAGCTTCTAACATCTCCACCTTGTGGTTATTTCTCTGAGTGACGAGCCTAGACTGCTGCATCTGGTGTGATTCTTTGTGGCAGCCTTGCAAAAGCGTCAGTTTGGGTGCAACTGTGGTTGTATACTTTGAGAGCTGATAACAACAACAACAAAATTATTCTCCTGTCAGAAGTGACTTGTCCCAATGAGTGTGTCAGTAAGATTTTGAATAGCTAGAAAATGCTTGGCAATGGCAGTCCAAAGTAATCCAAAGGGTTAGAAGAAATGGCACTCCATGTGGAATGAGACTGAGAAAAAGTGAAGCCTTGGAGAGCTTTTGTTAAATTCAGGGACCAGCTGAGATACAAATCTGACAAAGGAGGAAAGGAAGGGGTTTTGACAACAATAGCAAGGGGTATATGATGTGCATATGTAGTCTGTGCTTCCTAAGCAGGAGACAGATTTTTGAGGTGGGGAAAAAAAGCTGGAAGGAAGAGCTGTGAAGGGTGGTGGATGATGAGGAAGAGTGGTCAGTGTGGACAGTGGAACACACTAATCTAGCTAAATATAGATGTCTTCACAGTAGGTGTCAAAATTGGAGCTAGTCATCCCAGCCTCCTTCATGGGGCATTCTCAGATTACTCAGAGGAGGTATTCCTCACTCATAACTTCACACAACTGCTTTCTAGTTGTCAGCATGTGTACTAGTCATGGCCTTTGTAGTCAGTCCAGAAGAGGAGGCACTTTGAGGGCATGGTTAATACCCCAAGAAGTAGTCATGTAAAGTAAATAATAGGCAAATCGTGCTAAAGTTTCACTTTATTGACTACGAAGAGAATGCAGATGGACAGCTCAGATACAACATTGGAAGGTTTGGGCTAGAGAAACCATGTCCTGCACACCTAATCTGCAGAGGATGCAAATTATGCTCTCTTCTCACTAGTGAAAAAGTCCTAGAACTTGCTGAAGGACTTCAGCTCCAGAGCTGTGGTGCCACCTCCCCTGGCTGCTGTTGTCCCCAGGTGCTGGCTGCATAGGGTGGTATAACCCTAACTCTGGTGTTCAGAGTTGTCCAGGCTATCTGGTAGTCTTCTTCAGATTAGGTACTGGTGATAGCTGACTGAGCTCAGTTACACAATTTGTTTTCCGAAAGAGAATGCCCCAAATAGAAAATGAGGTTCTGGTGCGTGTTCCTTCATACACGGTACAGTTTTGATCACCCTATGGCACCTAAGCCATACTGCCCCGCTTTGCTGGCATGATTTCAGAATGCCACTGCATTAAATAACCACAGAGCTTTGAAGAGCAGATCACTTGAGGGATGGGTGGGCAAACTTTAAAAGGCTAAAAAAGTTTGTTCAAATAACACATTCAGATGCTTATTGGAAAATAATTGGTCTGGAAGTCAAGCTTCAGTGCCTCCTTGTCTCAGATGTTTGCAATGCTGGAGGAAAACCACACCTTTCAAACTTGCACTCTGACGAAGTTCGGTGAGGCTCCAAAGAGTTTTTGAAATGTTAAACTTTGGAGCATTTTTTCCAAGAGGGAAAATTTTGCCCCGTTCTGTTTGAAGAAGTCTGCCTGCAACTAATTAAAAGCAGTCAGTAGCACACGTTGCAACAGTGCTGTTGTCGTTGAGCCCCCTAGGTGGTCCTGAAGACCACAGGCATTTACCTCCTGCAGATGCCGGCAGGCGAGGGCTAGCGGTGGTCCTCCTGTCAGCGAGAGAGCCCCAGCAGCCCTGACTCAGGCAACGCCACCGACGAAGCCAGCTGGAGCCTTGCCTCTGTGAGGGCTGCAGTGTTTGGCCCTGAACACTTCCAAACAGGATGGATGCTTCAGCCCAGGAAACACTCTGCGCAACAGGCTGTCACCCCCAGATCTGCTTGATGCTAGTGGTATGCGGATACTGCGTTAATCTGCTGCCACAGGGTAGAATAAAGTTGACATTAGCGCCAGCTGTACTTGCCTAGCCAAACCCTGCTCAGGACTTACTCATCCTTTAGACTGAGAAATGCTTAGAATGGTCGAAACCTAAAATGTTTATTTTTAATCAGTGAAAGCATCTTAGTTATGTTTTAGGGGGTCATGGGCTGTGTGCACATACACACAAAATTCTGTTAACCCCAGCATGAGTTAAGGAAACAAGAAAAGCAAACTCTGTGGTGTTCAATATGATCTGACAAGAGCACAAAGGGATATAACTTGTTTCCTGACTCTGTTCAGCCATCGGTAAAGTAGTGGCAGCAACATTTCCCTTCCAAGCTGTTCTAAGGTTTAGCTGGTTAGCTTCTATAGCACAGTGTGCAATACTCATGGTGGGCAGTATTAACTGGGGTAGAGCAATATCATGACAAAAATTTGAAAGTAGGCTTTTTCTTTGAACAGAAGTTCTACATAAAACAATTGCTAGCATGACATGCAACCATGTTAAGTGTGGAGATTTAGATCGTTTACCCTGGTTTTTACTGAAGGCCGCTCCCTGCAGCAAACACAACACAAATAATGTTTTTTTATGTTTATCAAATTCATACTTCATCTGCTAGGATACATATTTAGAAGTATTAAATTGAACATGTAAAGTTCAGATTTTGAAACCATTAAATTCATACTTCATCTGCTAGGTTACATATTTAGAAGTATTAAAATGAACATGTAAAGTTCAGATTTTGAAACCAGGACGTTTCTGAAACTGAATTTTTATTCTGGTGATAGTAGGAGTCTAAAAGAAAACAAAATTCTTATTGTAATTAAGCAGAGCAGCTATTTATACTGCCAGCTGCTGGCTGCATTCCAGTACAAAGTGCACTCATGGCATCAATTTAAAGGGCATATGTTGGAGGAAAATATACAAAAGTGGTTTGAAAAGGGGTAAAGAGTAAAAATTTCTGAAGTGCCTAAGTCTCTTCATTTATGGACACTCAATTGACTTTGACAATTTTACCCAGGCTTACCAGAAACAGAAGATGACTTAAAGTTGGCCGTGATCCTCTGTAGCTGTAGAAAATTCCACTCTTTTGGGATAGGTTTTATCCGAGTTACTCCAGATGTACTTGCCCTTATTCCTATGTTAGAAGGAGGTCCAATTTGATTTAAACAATTTGCTTTTACTTCAACAGCAGCAGGATTAAGTCCCGCGTCATTCATGGGTAAAAGACCCAGGAATTTCTTTACCCCTGTTAATGTGCATATTTTTCTTTCTTCCTGAAAATTTTAGCTTCTAAACTTACTTCTCTTAGGTATGTAAGGTGCATTATTAAAAAAGCCTATCTTTACGAGAACAAACTATTTTTTCTCTAATGTTTCCAGTTTCCACCAGCCCAAAGAGGAAAAAGCCTGTCTGCCCTCGAGTGTGTACATTTTACTGCATAGTTGAAACGAAATTCTGGATGGAAACATTTTATCAAGTACCTTATTTTTCTACACATTCCTAGAGGACCTGCAAAGGAGGAGCTTGTCAGCTAAATTGAAAACATACTAATAAAGTTAAAAAGTTAATGGGAGACATTTGCAATTTACCAATAATTTTCCTAGTGATTTAACTCGAAATAACTGTGTATACTTCTGCTACTGTTTCCCTTACATCTTTGTATCAAATGACATGCAGAAGAATTAGTGCCGGATATCTACCATTTGTCACACACCTATCAAATTATAGTTTTGCTAGGCAAACTTACAGTTCAGGTGGCCAGATCTCTGTTTGTCTGGGAGGCTATTTTCAATTACTTATAAGTAATAATGTGTGTTTTATAACTCAAACCACTTGTATAAATAGAGCTTAAAACCTTGTGACTGAGGCAATAAAATAGAAGCAAAGGTTTAGCTGTTGTAACCTACTATGCAGTCCATTTAAGGGCAGCAGCTGAAATATAGTTCCAGGCTCCGGCCATTCTTGTGCTAACTAGACAATATAAAAATACATTTTTTTGCTTAATTAGGATGGTTATTATCCTAATAAAACAACTTTAATGACTGCTGCTTCGTTCAGTGAGCCTTGGTGAACCAAGATACTACTGTATGCTCTACTAAAGGGTATGGGCTGACAGCGTTACCTTTGCCTTATATTTCCAGGCTTGCACAAGGGTGCCATTTAAATGTACGATTTTCATTTAAGGCTACACAGAAGGATAGATCTGCAGGGCTTGGTTCATTCTTATTTATGTTCTTCTGTGTTTTCTTTCCACCCTCTGCTTACTATGACTAGGCTATCATCTCTGAAAATCATGTGGCCAGTCATGTATTTATACAAACTAATGCTGCATGTCACTGGCATCTTGACTGAAAGGTCAAGAGAGAAATAGTTTTGATGGACTGGCTAGCTATTTCAAAGGATATATTTTATTTTTCTTTTACATGACCTTCAGAATAAAATTTTCTGTTCAGGCACCTATTTTATAAAATTTAATTATGTATTTGCTAAGTCTTCTTGACCTCAGGAAAAAAAAAAATAAGTGACATCTTACTCTTTTCTTTTATCTGCCTTAAGCCTCCAAGAACATTCCTCTACATTCTTGCCTCCACTGATAACATCTTTTCTAGCTGCTAAAAATCTGACAGCATATTACAGGGGTTGCACAGTACAGAACCCTTCTCATTTAGGTTTGGCCTGAATGCCAAAAATGTTGACCTTTGCTGTATTTAATAAGGCTCAGAGGAGGCATCTTTCCAAGTCTTAATATAATCTACTCATCCTCCTCCACTTCCCCTCCCCTTCAATCTTCTAGCACTCCTAGTTCAATATATGGGATATGAATACCTTACATTGCCTTGGATATCCTTTTATATATATCTAGGGCATTGAGGAATTCTTTTGAAATCTTTAAGTGCTGCTGTATTTGTACTACTAGTCAAATTCTTTTATCAGTTTCTGTTATCAGTCTGTTTTTAAGGATTTAATAGTCTATCAGTGTGACTGGCTCATTTCTTTCCCTTACCACCTTTTTTTCACCTGTCAGCTTTTGCCCATCAGTTCTTTTTAGAGAGAAATTATTTGAATGAAGACTTGTCCTTCTCATAAATAATACAGAATAGAAACAGGAGCATACAATATCATTTAACTGTTTTACTCCTCTTTATTGTGAATGGGTACATCTAATAGTATCTCAGACCAGCTACCTTAGTTCTGCTATGTCTATTTAATTATTTTTCATACAGGAGTGATCAAAACAAAATTTGAATTAAATTTTGTGATCTGGATTGTTTCTGAAACATAGAGGTGATCCATTAAAAGGAAAACACTTTTAATAGCTGCCTTTAGATTTGGTCATACTTTGCAGTTGCACTAGATGATTGTTGTAGATCCCTTCTGACTGTAATATTCTAGTCTAGTCTAGATATGACTTAAGTTACCATTTTTGGCTGTATACAAGGTGAATGATACATTAATGGCTTGCTAAGCCTTCTTTTCAAGCTATGAAATTGAATTATAATAAAATTCTAGAACACTTTAGAAAATTGGCAGGTACCATAGAAATGTTCGTAAATAGTCTCTATTTGTCATTTAGCATATGATTTTGATTGTCTTCACAGCTGCAATGGATTTGCAATTATGTTTGCTGGTCACTTGAATGCCTAAATAATGCCTATTTTGAAAGCAGACTCTGGTTTTCAGCTTGAAGAACATTTCCTATAATATTCCTTTATAAAATTCTATCTCATAAAGGACCAAATGCTACAACTTTTACCATTTTTATCCCACAGTCTTCCACCTGATTTGCCACCCATTCTGGATTCTGAGGAAAGTGGTTTTGTAAGCCAACAAAATTGAGACATTTCCTGGGCCAGCTTGCTTCCAACAGCTGTCCCCCATGAAAAACTTGGATAATGCCTCCAGATATACTTTTCCAAACATAATTGTGCAGTTCTCAAAAGTCAGTCCCATTAAAATTTATTCTTTTGAACCAATCTCAAACCAGGGCAGTGCTGGCAATATACTTTCAACCACACAGCACCAAGCCTATTCTTATTCTCCACAGGGTTGTGGAAAACTCCCCAATAAGGGCAATAACACAGCCCATGGGAAAACCATGTCAAGCAGATGTTAGGATATAATGTCTGATGAGATGTCCTATGGTCCCCAGAGATCGTTTCCTCATTCACTGAGCAGATTCAGCCCTCCTGATGGAACAAGCAAATATAGTACAATGGAAGGGGTCGGCCCTTCTCTTTGTACTTGGTATAAGTTTACTCTATTAAGTCCTGAAAAAGAGGTACCTTTTCAAGCACAAAGACACTAAAGGGGTAAGACATCCCTTATTCTAAGTTACTGTATTATGCTTCAAGTTAAAATGTCAGACATTTTCGGGACTTCAAACTAGTTCAAAGTGGGGAATGTAACACAGTGGAGCTTCACTCTTTCAAATTTTCTTTTCATTGTTACCTTCACATATCTTTATCTCTTCTCTGTCCTCCTTTTCTTATGCCACATATTTACTTTCTTGTAATGCTGACCCAAAAATGCCTTTCTAGCTAACGTGGAGTGATTATCTTGCAGTATTACACCAGTAAAATTTCCAACAGTGTGGCGTAAACTTCCCAAAGAAAAGTCTGTTTTGCAAGCTGTAAGACTTGCAAAATAAACTTAGCAGATGGAGAATCCTGCCCTGTATGTTCCACTTACAGTGGGCTGCTGTAAGGTCAGCAGTTACCTTTACAATAACGACCAAGAAATGTATAAACAGTTGCACATTAGTCCACATGCGGTGACTCAGAATTCGTGTTAGGCATTACCGACACATTTCAGGTGTATTTCTCTATCAGCTAGCATCAGGGTCTGTTCTTTGTAAGGATGAAAAGCAGGAAGTAGGGCAGGAAAACTCAGTTCTAGCTGTAAATTCTGCCTTTCTAATCCCACTGACCTGTTTATTCTTTCATGCTGGGCAGATACATTACCTTTGAATTGTGTCCACCATATGATTAAAACCTATGGAAGGGCTGTTGCAGTCCAAAAACAATGAAAAAAAGACAACAGAAATTTCCACTGTCTTTACGCCGAAAAGCACAGTCTTGCACTAGTTAAACTCTGATGCAACGTTTTGATTTAATTACAGTAGGCCGAATTCTGCCCTCAGATACACCAGTCAGCTTGGGTAAGACTTGGCATGGAGGGGACATTTTCAACTCTAATGCCATGGTATTTTTCTAATACCATGCCAAATAGGGCATAATATATTTTTAGAAACTTTCTAATTTACAATAATAAAGTGCTCTTTAAGATGATTCATATTAAAAGAAACAATTATTTTGGCTTACAGGACATATTTGTAACTATGTGTAGACACTTATTTGGATGCAATTCAGCAGCATGTAAATTCAGAACATGGATGTATGCCAGTGGCAGGGATGAAAAAACATCTCAACAAAGTGAGCTGTTACTCAGTAGCTGTTGCTGTTTCCTTTGCCTGCTAGCTCAGAGCTCCCTATAGCTTCATAGAGATGAAGAACTGGAAGGGACCTCTAGAGGTCATGTGGTCTATACTTCTCCAGAAGGATAAATTCAAACTGACAAGGACAGACATCTATCAGCAATGGTTTAATATCTACTAAAAACATTTTTTAAATGGAAATTCCGTGCCCTCCCACGTTCTTCATTATTTTTGCAGATAGACAAACTTTTTCTAACGGCTAATTTGGATGGCTTTTGATACAATTTAAGCATCAATTCTTCTTTTTCTTTCCACTGTGCTCAGGAGAAACAGCTGAGCACCTGCTATCCCTCGCTGAAAAGTTGACACTTTATCTCCTTTCAAACTCTTCTTTTAGAAGAGACACAGTATACGACCTTCAGCTTTTCCACCTCATTTGTATGCACATATAACACTCCCTGTACTTGCTGCTCTTCTTGGGATCCTTCCTCGATTATCTCATCTCTTTCATTTGCAGTGCCAAAAGCACTTGCTCAGATCTGTCCAGCAGTGAGGAGAGGACAATAATCATGTCCCACAGGTTGCATACAACTTTTCTCAGTGTGCAAGAGCTGCACATTGCTGAGTCACATTTAATCCATAATCCACCATGAACCTCAGGGGCATCTCCCTGTATTAATTGCTTCCTTCAGATTTTAGAGCATTTCTCCAACTTGGCAAGATCCTTTGAATTCTAACGTAGTCCTTCAAAGGGCTTGTGACATCTTTTAGGTTAGTACTCCAGGCCGTGATCCAAAACATTAACTTCTGAAGAAAACTGGGCCTGAGTAGGTAATGCTTCAATGGTTCCGTATTTTTAAGAGTGAACAATGGCTGAGTATTATTTGAAAGTAATATTTCACTCATCTGTGTACTCCCAATATGACAATTTCACTACAATCTATTTTAATTTGTTTAATACAGTATTAAAAGCCTTTCTAAGGACATAGTTTGCTGTCATTTTCTCCTAACCCGCTAAAAATAAAATTATTTCTTTCCTTGGGTAGTTGCATCATTTCTAAGGCAAAATTTAAAAAGCTCTATATTTAAGATGCATGCTCCTAAGAAATAATATTGTTAAATCAAAGCTGTTACTGCTTATACTTTGTTAACTTGAATACAGGCAGTCTATTTATTAACATGGATGAAAAATTATTACAGTGATTAACCTGTAAATCACTTATGTTATTCCAATCATTCTCTGGGAGAGTAGGGGAATGAGGACAATATTTTGAAACTAATTTGTAATGCAACTTGCCATTTTTCTGTCAAAGTCAAAAAT
>NW_010115596.1:0-52430 GCF_000699245.1 Pterocles gutturalis
ATATAGAAATATAAAAATGAGTGATACACAGTGGTACTGCTCGCCACCTGATGACCAAGGCTCAGCCCATTCCCAGCTAGTGGTCCCAGAGCAGGGAAGAGTCCTGAAACTGCAATTCCAGAAGACATAAGAGCCTGAGCGTCCAAGAGACCGAGAGCCAAGTGGCTGGGAGACCGAGATGACCCAGAGAGAGGGGCAACCCAGAGATAGAAGGAATTTCTGGACAGACCTTCATCTATATACTGGGCAGGATGTACAGGATATGGAATATACCATTGGCCAATGTCAGTCTCAATCCTAAACCTAAGGTCGAATCCTAGGCTAGGAATTGGGGCTGTGCTCCCTCCCAGCTTCTCATGCACCTGTGGACACTGGCACAGCAAGAAAAGGTGAAAAGTCCTTGACTGTCCTGGCAGCAACTATAAACATCAGAATGTTATCAGCCTTCTTCTCAGCACAAATCCAAAACACAGCCTCTTACTAGCTACTATGAAGAAGGTTAACACTGTCCTAGCTGAAACCAGGACAGAGTTATGTCATAGACAGGAGAAAGCAAGAGACAGGATATGGCAAATCTATATCTGAATGAATTTTCTGTTTTATTTTAGAGAAGTTAGAGTGGAAATTGCCTTTCCTCTGTCACTTCAGGGAACTGCTTGGTAGCAAAATAAAAGTATTTCCATTAATTTCTTCCCTTTGTAAGTCCTGACCAAATGGAGCCTAGCAATTGTTCTGTTAAATGCTGCACCGTGCTTGCTCTCTGTTGATCTTTCTCAGTGTAATTCACAAGGAAGAGCATTCAGCGTTTAAAGGGAGAGATGTCTCCATGTGTTTAGATGACAAATCTATCAGTTTTCTGGACCAGTTGTCACTTTTAATTTAATTTAATTTTTTTTTTTTTTTTTTTTTTTTTACTGAATCCACTCTTTGTATTGTCCTGAATAAAGATCTTGCATTGGTTCTTGAAGATGTGACTCTGGCTGCCATCAAAGAGGGAAATTTTTGGTGAACTGTGCCATTGGACTGATCCCCATATGACTGAGGGATTAATTTCCTGGCACTTCTCTCTTTCACCATGATACCAACCATAGCTCACAGATGTCCTTCAGTCACAGTGCAGGTCAAGGGATGGGAACTCACTGGTGTGCAGAGAGTTAGCCAGAGGACTGTGCTGTGTCTGGACCTCACTGCTGGGCACAGGGTTTTGCAGTGAAAATGAGTGATTTTGGGTTTTTTTTTCAGTCTTGGAGCAGGCCTGGATGCCAGCAGTGGGAGGCTGCTCCTCCTGGCGCACAGCAAAGGCTTTAGAGAGCCTCACAACAACACACCTGTCTCCAGAAAACAGATTCAGTGAGCCCAGTGGGAATATGCACTTGGTGAGGGGTAAAGCAGTGCCAGAGGGATTTTGGCAGCCAGGAGGCACGATCTCACCTGCACAGGGTAGATCAGGATGGCTGTTGGTCCCCAAAGGCTGCTTCTGCCTGCGTGTTGCTGGGCAACTGCATGGTTTGTGCCTGGCCCTGAGCATCACTGTGTGACTCAGCATGCATCCTTCTCCTTTTCAGCTGGCTGGTATCTGAAATGCTGACATTGCTGCAGCTAATTATTTAGTAGCTAAGAAGCCCAGAAAAATCTAGGAAGATATAAAATCAGGCTTAGCATAAACAACATAAAGTGCTTGAGCTTTTGCTCCTCCTTGTCCTTAAAAGGCAATCTGTTTAAATTTGTTTCAACCACCAGGCTTTTTAGGGGGAGTACTGAGTGTTCAGAAATGCTTTCTGTGGGTCAGACTCTGTGAGCAGAGAGCTTAAACACAGGTTAAGCTTGTTCCATGGGCACTGTACTACCCTTCTGCCCAGGTGAGTTTGTACATCACATCAGTACACCATTTGTTGCAGACACTTTTAGAGAACAGAGCGTGGAGGAAGGAAAAGTTATCTTTCTCTTGCAGGCCATTTTGCCGTGCCACAATGGTTGTTCAGGCCTGTCTCCTCATAGGGTTGGATCCCCAGGCATAGCCTTGCTTAACGTGTCTGGAGCTGAAGGTGAGGATGACTGTCAAAGCACAGGCTAGCAGCTGCCTCTGGCACACCTGGGTGGTTGGAGGGAGATTCACCCTGTGCTGCTCCAAGGTTGTGCTCAGCTAGCAGACTGCTGTGTGTGTGAGGTGAAAAACATTTCCACGGCAACTGCAGAGGAAAACCAAAGGTTTACAACTCTTCAGGTCTTCAGTTCAGAGAAGGGTCAAACCCACCCCTTTAATTCTTGGGAAATATACCACTCAGCTCTTGTATGGTGATGGAGAACAGTAGTAGGGATTTTGCAGGGGGAAGGCTGAAACAGTACAATGGAAGACTGATGTGACAGTTTCATTACCAAGTCACACTGATGTTGATGAGATCCACAGCCCCCTTCTCTTGCTGTGACTTGCCCATGAATGCAGCTCTGTGGTGTCGGGAGCTGGCAGTTTGCACTTGCTACAGGGCGTGGGTCTGCAGAGACCAGAGGGTATTGGATACTTAGGCAAGGACTGTGTGGAGGAGAATAAGCATGGGCTGGTGGTTCAGCTGTCACAAGGATGAACCTAGTAGATGTGGATTTCCTGTAACAGCCATGGAATCCCTCTCCTCAAGGGAGTATGTCCCCCCTCCTTAGCTGCTGGCCTGAGTGGTTGGAAAGTACATGGGGTTGTATGTCAGTTCATACTTGGGAAAAACTCCTATCGACTGGTGAGAGTGCTTTGTATACGGAGCTTTAGCATACTTGTCAGTAACAATAATAATAATGAATATGTCTTTTTCTCTCTTTCTGCTCTTAAGGTTTTATTTTGGTTTTATTTTTTTCTTTTGCACTGAGAACATGCTAAATACATTAGTAAATGTCATTTCTATGTAAATCCTATGTACTTATTAATTTTTTCACCTTCCAGTCTCCTCCTTGCCTGTCAGCTATCTCTCATGCATTGTGTCTATTCTGTGCACTGTGTGAAATAATGAAAAGGGGGTTTTGCAATGGTGGGTGATGGAAATTCAAGTTGCCCCTTGGTAATAGAAACCCTGCCTGAATTTTACCTGCATTTTAGACCTTTCTGCATTTTGCTGTTTGACATAAAATGTGCAATTGCCATGGCAACTGCGCTGTCATATGATAATTTTGCTGTTTCTGTGAGATAAAAAGCATCTTCTGAAATATACAATATGCCATCCTCACAGGGCAGAGCTGTCAGCATTTCTACTGTCTTTCCAGGCAAAGAGCCTCCTGGAAATGGTATCAGCCTATGCTTCTCCCTGTCAATTTTTTTCCAGGTTGCTTTTACTTAAAAATGTTTTCTATATGAACTGTTTTTCTAATTCTGTTGTTAAGAATTACGGTGCAATTACTTTATACTTGAAACCACCAAAGAAAACTCAAGTGACAACAGAATTGTTCCCAGTGATTTCATTATGTAGCGTAGATTGGACTGTGGGTTGGTGCTTGTATCATGTTAAAGCATCATCCCAGAGCCAGGAAGCATCGGAAGATATTTCAATTTCAGTCCTCACTCAGTTCAGATGTGATTGTGTGGGGACCATAGTGTGGAGCCAATCTGATGTCCACCTTAGATGATTCATCTGTGTATACTAATATATCATAGCCTGTGAAGCTTTGATGATGCGATATTTTTGTTGCATCATTACTGGTAAAACTTGTAGAAGAAGAGTTCCAGGCCTGAAGACACATGAGATTCATAAGCTGGTCCCTCAGGGAAGGGACATCTGTAGCATGAGTGATTTGTATTGCCTCTAGGATCCATAGGGCCTGAAATCCACAGGGAAAAGTCCCTGAACTTGGTAGATGCCTATGCAGTCTGTCCTACTCCTTGTGCCCTCATCTGGACCTTATTATGGTAGCTGTTCATTTTTCAAGACCTGTGGTTGCAGTTTCACAAGTAAAGAAATTGTTTTCTCTGCCAGTCATCTTTTAGTCCCTGCTTCACACATGAAGACATATAATATTGGAAAAGTGGGCAGAATTGTCTCTGTTGAAGAAAAACCTTGAACAAACCATGACTACTGCAGCTAAAAACTGGATTTGTTGGCAGAATGATTGCACAGTATCAACTTGTTCTGCATCTGTTCTGATGAGTGTGGTTGGTCCTGTGCTCTGTATATGAATTGGAGATAGAAAATAAAGTGACTAGATGCCCACGAAAAAGCATCTTTAGTTAAAACAATGCCACCACTTTTGTGTCTCATCTTGCTTTGTATTAAGTCTAGGTGTAGTTAAAATCCAGAGGTACAGAGCCCAGACATCAATTTCTGTGAATAATAATTTGTGAACACTGGTAACCTGCTATCTTTCTCTCACTGTTTTAAAAATATTGTTTGAATTAGTATAGTGAAGCCACTGTACCTTTTGAAGATAGAACCTAGTAGTGGTTTATTGTCACTTATAATTATTTCTCATTCAGTTCATGTCACAATTTTCTTCTTTTTGGTGCATGAAAATGTTTCTTTGCTCAGGAAGTATAGTTTTTAAGAAAAGATCCGCAATTGCCTATGTGTGGTGGCTAAATTAGCATTATTTCATTATACAACATTTATTTGTATAAATATATTTGATCCAGTGTTGATATACTTTCTTCAGAATGAACATATGCAAGAGTTTAGAGCTCTATAAATAAAAGGGCATGAGAAAAATTGACACCCCAGAATTCTGATCTGCGTCTGCTTCCTCTCTGTCTATCGGTTTAGGATTGATCCTCCAGCTACTTACACATATGCTTAGTCTTGGGCTTGTGAGTAGATTTACTGAATTTCAAAGGAGTTCCTGACTGAAATCTTGGGTTGAAAGTTCTGGTCCAGGGTTGTACCCTTGCATAAATCTACCTAATGTATATAGCACACCATAGGGGCCAACATCAGCAACAGTAATATTAGTGATACATAAAGAATGCATCTGTGTTCCTACTAAGTATTTTAAGCAAGCAGAGTTTCATTTTACAGAACTTACAAGAAGGTAAATACCAACAGGATACTAGAGTTTGCCTGAGTTAAATGCTAAAGGATATGAACCAGCTGTGTACTAGTGTATAGTTTGGATAAGATCAGTTCATTTGTTCTGTATTTGGAAAACACTTGGCACAGTAAGATCATGGGTATTCCTGCATCCTCTTACAAGAAGAATCTTTTTTTTGGGATGACATGTGGCAGGCGAATGAAAATTGTACTGCCATTATTTAATTGCACTTAAACATCACATCTGCATTTCTAAAAGTGTTATTAAGAAAGTACTTCCTCCATCCTTTATGCAGTATAGTGTCTTTATCTTACAGTGCCATTCCACATGTTTGCTACCTTCTGCAAACCTGTCTTTCTTACTTTTTTGTTTTCTCTGACAGACACTGAAGGATGCCAGCGACAACGCCCGCAAGGACTTCCACCGCGAGGCAGAGCTTTTAACTAATCTGCAACATGAGCACATTGTCAAGTTCTACGGTGTCTGTGTCGAGGGTGATCCACTCATCATGGTCTTTGAGTATATGAAGCACGGAGATCTTAACAAATTCCTCAGGTAAATCCACTAACACATACTGTGCTGAACCAGAAGTGGGCAGAGAAGGTAGGTGTTACTGTATTTAGTGTCAAACTAACTACTGCCACCGGAAAATGCCCACACCTAGGAGTGCAAATCTGTGCGACTCTCTTCTTCTGTAGTGGGATATGGGGCTCTGTTTCTCTGCCTATTTGGAAATACCATGAAGTCAAGCCTTGTCCTTTGCACCAAAGGAATGGGAACAAAAAAAAATACTGTTTTCAATATATTTCAATGTATTCTGAAATGTTTCATTATTAATCTTACAGTAAGAAACATTTTCTTGCAGGCTTTTTGGTAGCACTTGGGAAGATCCCACTCAACACCTATAGCTATCTGTAGGTGTCTAAGAGCTTTTGAAATCTAGCTCCTTTTCTCTTCCCTCCTCTCAGTGTTTTGGAAAGACTGCCATTAATCTGAAGCAAGAAAACTGTGAGCCATGGAAACTTCAGTGCAATGGAAAATGCTACATCTTGGGGTCTGGATTAGGGTTTTATTTCACGAAGCTGTTCAGGAACGTGCATTGGAAATTGAAACTTGGCAGTAAAGCAGTCATAAATAAATAGATGATGCCTAAGGTTCCCAATAATAGGTAACTCATGAATCAGGAAGTTATGAACTGTGGCCTTGTGTATGTGCCATTTCTGCTAGCCTGCACTTTTTGACATAAAAATAAGCAGTTGAGAGACAGCTTTTGCTCCAATGTAGAAAAAACATATGCGTAATAGACTGTTCATTCAGGGTCTTCTATGTGATTTTCATCAAAGGATATCACAAAAGCATTCAGTGTAATGAGATCTCTCCTGCCAAAGATAACTAGGGGTACTACCATGTTGGAAAGATATTTGTGACAAAGCTGTAAAACAATCAAAACTGATGTCCCTTTAAATGGGTTCAGATTTTTCTATGACTGAAATGGCTAGTGACTGTTAGTGTTTCCATTTATACATTTTTGATAACCTGTGTGAAATGAGTTTCCTGTCTTTCTAATCTCCACTGAACAAATAGCCACACCGTAAAAGTGGATGACATCAACTACTATCCTCCCATACTGGGCTGCCAGGTTTGGCAGGGAGACTGGGGCCTGAACTGGAGATGCAGAGCAAACGCTACTACTTTTCACAGATTGATTGTCTCTCTGGCGGAGGATTTAAGTATATTGTCAGAGTCATGTTGGAGCCTTTACATTTGCCTGCTTGGACCTCTGCCATGGATCAGGAGAGAACTGCAGTTTCCTAAGATGCCATCCCAGTACTTTTTCAGAACATTGAATTTCTATTAGAAGAAGCCAGATTTGCATCTGCTAAGAAATAATTTCTTATTTTGTAAGAAATAACTTATTCTTTGATTCTTTTGATTGGCCGTTTCTTACCTCCTAACTCTGATTTTGAATTATTGTCCAGAAAGGTAGTTTAGCAGACAGTGTATTTCCTACTTTAGGTCTTCTCTGTTTTTTTAATTGTTGATCAGCCCTTGTCTTTAGAACATAAAATGATTATACTGGGACAAGCTGTTAAACCTAAGCTCCAAGTTGTCATTCCTCTCACATTTGCTGAAGCTTGTGCTGCAGCTCAGAGGTTAGTTGTAAGCGGGCCGTAAGAGCCCGTATTTTTTACCCTGCAGCGCCACCAAAGGCTGTCGGGCAAAAATGAATGTGAAATTTAACCCAAATGAGCCTTGCTGTCTGCATGCAGCCAAAGGCTGTTTCAAATCTAGGACTAAAGCCTCAACGTCATGCCAGCTCGTTCTGGCTAGTGGAGACTGATGTGGATCTAAAGAAATCTCTGCTGATGTTCCTGGCTGTTGCAGACACTGAGGAGCACCTCCTTTACACCCAGAACCAAGAGGACATGCAAGGTGGATGGAGTGTTAAGAACAATCCAAAAGGTTCATTGGATACAGATCTTGTCCTCAAGGAAGCTAGTGAAAGACTAAGAGTTCTCTAATTTAGCAACTCAGAGATTCATGCCAGAGAGCAGTCATTAAAAAAAAGGTACAGTGCTTTCCGACAGGAATTTGCCTGGCAATCTGGGTTGGAAGTTTCATGTCCTCCCATTTATTCCCCCTGAACCCAGACGAGCTGAATGGCTGCCTACCTGTACCCTGTGGCGGAGACTTGCTTTGTCCGGTACCAGATGCAGTCCCAGCAATGCTACACGCCCTCCATTTCTTTCCAACATCTGTCACTTTGCTTATGAAGTTCTTCCCTTGGGGCAATTTTAATATCATATTACTAATAGGTAGTGTCAGATTTCATCTCAGAGATTTTTATTAATTTGCAACTCTTTTCCAAACTCCTCTGCCCTTCTTCTAGGGATGAATTAAGTCCTCACCTCTATTGATTAGAAAGGTGATTCTCTGAACTCCTCTTTGTAGGAAGGAAGGACCTTTGAGAGAAAATAAAAATCGGTTCTAGAGTATTTAAAAAAAAAAGTTGTGGAAGGAAGAGGACAGGTGGTCTCTTAGAAAGAATAGCCTGCAGGAAAGGAATGAAAAAGGCTTCTGACAACCCAGGATAATGAAATGGATGGAAAGGGATATTCAGAAAATTATAAGGTGTATCAAATGAGGAATGATTGCCAGATGACCTCATTAGTTGGATAAGGATTAGCTAGTAATGCTTATTATAAAATGTTGTGTGTAGGAATGGTTCTATCTGTATCTTCAAGATACTAGGATGTTACATGTGTATACCATAGTTAAGATGGGTGAAGCACATGTGTTCCAGTACTTTGCTGGGCTTTCCAAATGCAAAATGGTTCTCCTTCTACTGAAGTGTATACAAGTTTCTGATTAATCAGTTGATTATTACATGTTAGGGTCTTGCTAGGTCTTGAAAAGCTTGTATTTCTGAAGCTGTTTAGTTGTTCCACATAGTGTGTCTTTTGTGTCCTCTTCCTATTGTCAAGAATTCCCATCTCAGGCAGGACTTACCCTTTGTGATGAAATAAGCAAAAGTGGTTTCCTTCTGTGCATTTGGATAGGAAATTAGAAATGTAAATCTAAAATTGCTGCCTTTGTTTCTCCAGTGGCATCCAAGAAAGAAGTTAGTTCTTCCTTCTTTAAGAAAAGATGGAAGGGTCAATGGCCTGTCTCCCTGTAGAAATCAAGGAATGCTGGAAATAGGAAAACTGATGCTATGCATGCCACTTCATTGCCTTTCACTCCATTGCCTTTCACTCTTACAGAGTGATAAGGTTTTCCTCAGTTATCAAACAGTTACATTGGGTAGCCTTTCTCCAGAAAAGATTGCTAGAACAGAACAGGAGAAAGGTGGTGATTTCGTACAGAGGGGTATTACTATGAACGCATATGCCGTATATGAGTAATATATAACTTCTTGCGTAATGGTTTTCACACTGCCTGTCTTTCACACAATGAAGGAAAACAGTAAATGAAAAAATCCACAATACAAATTGTCCCTTATTTCACCAATTACTTTGTAGCTCTTTTTGTTATTATACTTCAGTTGTGTGGTTTTAGGCTCACTAATGCCTTTCACTTCTCCAGCTTACAAGTGGCCTATCACTTAACCAGCTTGTATTTTGGTGCAGGGCACATGGACCAGATGCAGTACTGATGGCAGAAGGCAACCGTCCTGCTGAGCTGACCCAATCCCAGATGCTTCACATTGCCCAGCAGATTGCAGCTGGTATGGTTTACCTGGCGTCACAGCACTTCGTGCATCGGGATCTTGCTACCCGGAATTGCCTGGTTGGTGAGAACCTCCTGGTGAAGATCGGGGATTTTGGAATGTCTAGAGATGTGTACAGCACAGACTACTATAGAGTAAGTTATTGATGATAACCCAGGTCTTGTTCATTCATCTTACCACATTAATGTGACTTCTGCTGCTTTTACACTCGACCGTCTGTCTGTCAGGTAATTTAGAGGCTGGCATATGGAGAAGCTGGTTTTGAGTTACAAGGTTTTGGTAAATTTGGAGAGAGTTAATCAGAGCAAGATTGGCATGTCCTGTTGTTTATGTATGTTGGCATTATATTCTGATAATGAATCACAGAAACGTCTTTTTCTCTGGGCAGAAATTTTGCATGTTTGTTTGGCTTTAGTGAAAAAGAAGGAGCACATAAAAAGGAAGAGTATGTAATCAAATTTGGCCCAACACTTTGAAGTTATTAAGAAGTGTTCTTATATATTACTAAGACAAATGGAAATTGTAACTTTCAGGTATTGTGTAATGTTTCAGTTTACTAGAGGAGGTGTAAGTACTGAACAGCAGCGCTGGACCAGTTATTTCACTCAGGAGGAGACTAGGTGAGAAACTGGTATACACTCAGTACCTGAAAGGCTGTCAGTATACTGTTTTTCCTGCCTTAAGCCAGGTCTTTAGTCTTACTCCTTATGGTTGAAGAGTTGTTTTGTGGTGGGTAAGAGCAGCCCATCATGCTTGTTCATTCTGGCCCAGGCCATTTTCCCCGAGCTTGGTTGCCATAAAATGATCTCTGAAGTTTGACAAGGGCTTCTAGGGTTGCTAAGATACACAGGACTGTGTTCATTAATTACTGTTGTTGATGCTGTCTTTGTACTATGTGGCAAGTTGACAGCATTTGCTGTTTGCTACCATGTTGGGAATTTCATGATTGGAACTGAAGCTATCAGGTGTTTGTGGCTTTGGGAAGGCAATCCATGGCTAAGCTGGTAGTTTATAAACCCTAGAGTTCGTCCTGTAAGAAAAGCCACTCAGCATCTTTAAGCATGTTTTCTGTATCTGCCTCTCACATTACTTGTTGCCACTGAATTCCTTGTAGGTAAAATGAGGACCTCTTCTTTAGACACTCAGTTTGAGCTGGTGTGTTCATAAAGGAGTGCCACCTCAGTGCCAGTGTTTGTGGGATGCTCGGAAAGACATTATCTCTATGTCCAGCTGCGGCTGGACGAGGCAAAGGAAGCTATACACAAGAATTATTGTTGAGTGTTTTTTTCACTTAACAGCTGAGAAGTAACAGTCTCCTCTGTTGTCTTTTCTTTTCAAAGGCAAACCTAGTATTTAGTAAACTTATGAGCCAAATTCCTCTTATATTATGTTACTTTGGAAACTTGGCACTTCAAGCTATTTGGTCAATGTAAAACAAGCATGACTGCACTTCAGAACTTGGAAAAATATACAGAATGGTAATCACTACCTCTGTTTGTGTTTGCGAGGACACCAATGAGCACCAAAGGCCAGGGTTTCTTGATTTTGCATCCGAAGTATGAGCAATACCTGTTGGGACTGGTGGTGTGTCTCTGTTCTGTACTTCAATGAGACTGGATTTGTTTGCCGTGTTCGTCATTACACCTGGAATGAATGTCCGTGCATAACAGTAAGTGTTTGCAAAGACCCTGACACTCAGAGGCAGCATTTTTGAACAATAAATGCTCTGCTTATTTTTGGAAAAAATGAATAATGTCCTGCTTCAGAAAAACTACCTGCAAAAAGGGGTGGAAGCTAAGTAATTGTATGGGCTTCCTGGGGACGACTGGTATGGGCATGTGAGAGTGCATTGATTCTGGTGTCATCTTACCTGCTCATCTACCTCTGGGTTTAATCCTTGAGTCTTACACGTGAGCACTCAAGCAAACCTTCTACCCAACGAAGCACAAATTTAGAACAAAACCTCTGACCTGAAGAAAGCAGGGGTTCACCAGTGTTACCTGGGTAACCTAGAGTGCCTCTCAAAGTACCGCATTCAAGGGGTACACTGCATTTCTCACTGCCACTTACACGGAATCACTCTCTTCTTTCCTTCTCTCCCTCTTCATTACTTTTTTTTTTGAGGCCAAGGGAGGATCTGTGGGGTCCAGGGTATAACAAAGGAGAAGAAAAGGGGGTAGTGTGAAGAGGGTGTAATCATTGATGTGAGAGAGGGAACAAATAAGGCAGGAAAGGTAAGTGTAGGGAGGTGTTTGTTAGTAAATGACACAAGTGCGAATGAAAGAAGGAAGAAGTAGACAAGTGTCAGAGGGAATGAATGAAGATATAAAGTAGCATGGCTCCATCCAAATTGATGGTGTAAGCTTGCAATATGATGAATGGGTATGAAACTTGGAGTTGATTAATCACTTGTTCTGCACAGTGAGAAAACCAAGAAAGACAATTTCTCTGGCCCCTAATTTTCCAGCTGGATTCTAGCTGGTGCAGAGGAGGGACAGAGCCACAGCCTGCCATGCCACCATATTTCACAGTATAAAGGCTGGAAGTTACAGTTGAGCCTGTGAGATTTTGCCCTGCTTGGGCCATATGTGGGCTGGTCACAAGCTGGTCATGGAACAGTCAAGGCTATGATGACTTTCCAGATGGGTACTGGGATGGCACTGACCTACCATACTTAATTGTTTATAGCAGGCTAAGTCTTTTTAACTGCTCAGGCTTAATCACATACATAGAAGCAATTCTTCCCCACCTTGACAGCTTTATCCGATGCTTGTTAGAAGGATTTACACAGCTACAAAAAGCTCTGCATTAAATAGTTCAGCATTTGTGTTTATTAATATACAGGAATCAGTTTTTTGGGATCCTACCACCCTGTCAGAATGTTAGATTTGCCCAAGATGATTATTTATAGTTGGCTTCTGTGAGATAGGGATAATCCCCAGTCCTTGTCCACTGTTAGATTGTTAATGACATTCTGCTTTGAATCAGCTCAGTTGTTAAGAGATGCTTCAGGGAAGAGGGGGAGAGAAATAACTCATGGCCTGGGAATACATGTGATGCCTGGCCCTAATTGCACAAGCTTTCCTTTTTCTCCTCTCTTCTTTTTTCCTTTCTTTTTCATCAGGCAGGAATCTTGTGGGTGGGGGGAGCCCTGGTGTACATGCTAGCATTCAGTGTAACAGCAATAGTTTTCAATAGTCAGACCAGATGACTGGGGGGACATGAAGAAACTGCAGTGGCTTTTCTTACCCAGCACTGCTGTCCACCTCAGGCCAAACTGAAACAACTGTCAAGTAATTAGTGTGGTCTGTGTGCCAAACAGCTTCAGCGACACTCAGTTCTTGTAGCAGAGCAGATCATTTCACAAAGTTATTTACTTGCAGAGCTTAAATCTCAAATTCATTAGGGACTTTTATTTGTTTTGCTGATGTCTGTGTTTTGTTGTTTGGACTGACAACCCCCACAGGTCAGGGTTTCCCATCTTTCTGTCCGATACCAAAGTAGTGTGATTCAGCAGGCGCTTTCAGTGGCTTAATGTACTGACACCGAAGCATGGGAACAACTGTTTTGCCAAAGTCTGTTCTTGACGCAGAGACAGTATATCAGGCCCTTTTTTAGGCTTCCAGGTTTGCAAGTGGTTGCTCAGTACTTGGTCTTAAAATAGTTTTCTGTATTTCTTTATCATAAGCAAAAAGCTTAAAACAAAAACAAAAACCCAACCCAAAACAACAACAACAACAAAGAAAAGGTTGTTTTATCCCTGTACTTGTAAAAACTTAACAGGGATATGCTTTAAATATCCAGGCTGGTCAGCCAGCTACAGGCTTGAGACAAGATTTTGGGTGAAACTGTGATCTCACCAGAGTAAGCAAGAGCTTTGTCACTAACTTCATTAGGACCAGAATTTCACCCTTCCACATTTTTATTTTTGTCCAGTGCAGGACCGAGATTCTGTTTCTGATTTAGATTTATGGAGCTTAGTTGTGTAATCCCTATTTAGCTATTGTATAACTTACTTGCCTTTGTGCAACAGCGCAAGGAACAGTGGAGAAAATGACTCCTTTGTCTTCCTCTTTTACAAACCGTGCAAGGATCTGTCAAAAGACTGGGGCTATTAGTGAGGTTTCCATCTTCCTTTAGGCCCAACGTGCCCCAAAGGGACAGAGAGGTTCATAAGTCACAGATTAGTTTCCTCCACTTCTGGCACAGATGGGGCAGAAGAACCCAAGAGGATGTGTTTCAGTATGAAGTCCAGTGACCCAGTGTCTCTTTAAAATCTTCTGCATATTTTGTACCATGTTTTACTATTTAAAGAAAGCATGTAGGATTGAATGAAGCAGCATAGGTTACTGAGCTCAAGCCTTCCACTCTTGCAGGAAGCCATGCAGTAGGTGTTCAGGAGCTACAAGAACCTCAGACCTCCTCAAGCCACATGGAAAACCTCAACACTAATTAACGCTTTAGCCCCTTGTATATAAGGCACCAACCCCCTGGAAGTTACAGTCTGCCATGGGAAAACAGGAGGAGATGTCAAGGGTGTCAACAGTGTCCTAGGCCCCTAAAGAGAAATTATGTTTGGCAAAAATTCCTGAGAGATCTTAGTATCACCCCCAACACACAACAGGAGGTGACAGCAATCCCCATCAGTCTGTCTTGGTGAGAATTACCTTCTGAGCTGGCAAGCTCTGTAATGCCATGAATGCATGAACCAGCTGCACCAGCCTGTGGCATTGCTGGGGTTTGGTGATGCTCCTCAGAGCACATCTGGACCTGTTGCCTGTCCTCAGTCCCTCAGAGCAGTGTGGGAACTTAAGTTGACCCGGAGCCAGATTGTACAGCAAGAAGTGAAGCAAAAATGCAGGCAACCAACACAAGTCCTGAAGAAAAATTTCCATTAAATTTATAAACATGGAGCAGCCCTCAGAACACGGACAGGCTTCTTTTCAAATGTTTCTCAAGTATACCACAAAATTGGATAGCAGCAGTCTTGTGTCTCTGAAGCTTGAATTTCTAACTCCTGGATCACTCCTCTCCTGTCACACAGCCCCTTCCATCAAAGTGAGTGTTGCAAATAAGGAGGATCTTGCTACCTACTGCTGAGAAAGATTTCCCCAGAAGGCTGTTCTACAACCTCGCTGACCTAATGGCTGCAAATTTTCTTTTCTATCAGCAAGCTGAATTAACTAATGACCAATGTACAGGCACCTCATCACATTATTCTCCTCCCTTCCTAGCATTTACATCTCAAGTGTATTTAGAAAAAGTACTCCTGCCCCCTCTTACACTGTTTTGGAGGGTTTTAGAAGGCACACTGTCAGGAGAGAAGCTTCTTCATTTTTCATCTCCTCCATAGTAGCCTTCTCCCATGACTTTCAGTGTGTGAAACAGCAGTTTCGGTGTCTCTTTCTGGTACAGATATCACTAGGACTGTGAGCACTGTTTTCCAAATAAGATTTTGCCTGTTCTTGGATCAGAGGTGCTTCCCAGCCTCTAATGAAAACAGGCTGCATAGCCTGGAGTCGCATAGCTTATGTCATTGGCATGGTCACTGTACTGTCAAACAGTGCCCTGGGCCACTCTCATCTTCCACTCCTTCCAGATGAAGAACATACCCTTTTTTTGAAGTTTTTGGTTTCAATCCCGCAGTGAATGACTTTGCAGTCCATACTGGCACAATTTGTACCTTTAGGGATTGAGGAAGACTGCTGTCTCTCTTTTATTTTTAGCTTCTTTGGGGGCTGCTTTTTTAAAAAAAAAAAAAAAAAAGAAAATTCATGTCTTATTTGGTGGTGAGTAAAGAACTATAAAAACAGGATCATGATACAAAAAAATAAACAGCTGAGGAAGTGAGAATGATTTGTAAGGAAGTTTCCTAGATTTTTGTGGCTTTGTTTCTTAATGTTTTGTCTCTTGATCACTTCTATGTAAAGTTAACATTAAGTGAGTATTTTGGGAAAGGATGTCTTTGTAAAACATGGGGTTCCTATGCGCTTTCAGTTAGGATGTGAGAAGTTATTACACTTATTAACCTCCCAGGAAGACTTCCAGAAAAACTAAGGTTACATAATTCACTACTCCTGGCCAATTTTAAAAATACCCAGCTTTCAGACCTTCTCTCTACACAAAAGGGTCAAAAACCCTTTTGAGAAACTGTTTTGACACTTGGAAGTATTATAGGCCTCAGCAAACAGTCTCCCTTCTGATCTCCGCTGTTGCTTAGCAAAGCCAGAGTAGCAGTTTGAAGATAGTGAAATAACATTAGTATTAGTGAAATGGCAAAAAGCATCTTGCCCACTAGACACAGTCCTGCACTTCATGCGTGAGCCTAATATTGTAGGGTGCTGTATATCTGGGAACTGCATAATACACTTTTCTGGTGACTCTATACGAAACATTTGCGAAAAGATAGTGCTAGTAAAATAATCACCAGAGAGGGATCTCGCTTAAGCTATTTCCAGTACCAAATGCCTATTTGCAGAGAATTAATGCATGACAGCAAAGGGCTAAAAAAAAGAAAAGGCTGGCTTGTCATTATTTGGGCTGTAACTAGCCAGGCAAGCACCATGATATAAATGTTTACAGTAAGGAGCAGGTGTCTGTCTATTCTGAAAGGGCAATAGCAGTAAACACCTGCAGGTCTCAGCTGTCACTACAGAGATGAATACCTGAGTGGGGGAGTTTGGAGGAGGCTGCACTAAAGAAAACAAGAAAGAGTTACTGAGAAGTCAAGCAGCTTGTCAAGGCATCTTCGTAGGTGTGTGTATTGAATTGTCACAGTTTGAAGGCACAGTTTGAAGGCTTTTTATTAGCAGCTATTTTTGCATCCATTGCTCAAAAGGAAATTATCCGCTTCCCTACATGGACTTCTCGGCTCTCCTCCTCCGTCAGAGGCATATTGCATCATGTGTACTGCTGGGGAGGACAGAGGGTTCCAGCAGCCCTGGAGGACATGCATAGATATTTCACGCAACTGGAAACAATACAGGAAATAATGGGCCAGCTAGAGAGATGTGAATCCAAAATCTGCATTTAAAGCTCTGCATTTAAAGTAACATAATCACAAGCAGAAATAGGCCTAACAATTTTAGAGGGCTTTTAGGAGCTTTTTAAAGGTCGCCACAATGTCAGCATTTAGAAACTTGTATGCACCAGGACATGGCATTATCCTGATACCGAAGGATTAGCGGCATGCCTTGGTGACTGTTACTACTTGCCCATGCCAGAGTATATTCTGTTGTGTGCAGGAAGCATGCTCTTTCCCCAGCTCTTACTTACACATCCTTGACTGCTGGTGTTTTGTCTGGAACTGCAGTTTCCTGACCTGCTCAGTTCTACACAGGGAGGCCAAATTCAGCTCTGTCTCAAGCAAGTACAGATCTATCTTTTTTAGCATGGCTATAGCTGTAGTCATTTCCCAAGTGAAGTTTTCTCATCATCTTCACACCAAGGCCATTGGTCTTATAGTTCTCTTTCCATCTGTTTTCACTGACACAGATCCAAAGAGGGGAGTCCAAGAACGTTTTCCATGTTAGTGCTAGCAGAAGGAACATTAGATGCCCGTCATGTGTAGTGTGCTGCATTTAACAGTGAGTTCTTGCTAAACTCCATCTTGCAGGGTTAATGACAAGATGGTAATACAGAAGACGAAAATTTTAACTGGGAGGTTGTGACATACTTTGTTTTGCCAGATTTAAGCCTCCTCTCACATGAAGTATGCAAGTGGGAAGCCAGCTCTGCGGCTCCTGGAGCACATTCTCCTTCAGTCTGTGAGATCAAAGAGTGTAGAGAGAGCAGAAACAAGAAAAACATAATGACTAGGTTGAAAAATGGAGCTGATTAAAAGACAAACTAGAGCAGAGTGACCTTGCTTCTGTGACCAGTTACTTGATTACCCATTGAATTTGAGTGTCTAATTATTCCTTTGTAAATCCACCCCCACTAGATTTACACCAGCATAGTTCTCATACAGGATGTGAAGAAATAGGTTCATCTTGAGAAAATAAGTTCAGCTAGAAAGGAGTACCTAGAAATATATACCAGGAAATGCAGAAATCCTGTTGAACAATACTATAGCTAAAAGCTCTGAATGTATGTCAATCAAAAACTTATAGTGTCTGGAAATTTCCAAATGGAAATTTTCCCTCTGTTTGCTTCTGTTAAAAGCTTTGAGAATTTACTGTTTGGTCCCATTTTGGTTATAAAACAGATATTACAGTTTTCAAATGGATGGAAATTTTGGGTTTCCCACCCCATTTTTAAAGCATTTTAACAGTGTGGTTTTCAGCAGGCTTACTCCTGCTGTACGCAGTTGGTAAGAGCCTTAGGATCCATATGCACGCCTGTGGAATAGCAGGAAGTTTACACAGTCAGCATCACCAGTGGCTGACACAAGCTTTTCTGTTGAGGGGCTCTTAGCACAGATGTTCATTAACTTTAAAAGTCCTTTTAAAATTATATATACAAAACGGAATCATTCTCAAAAATAACCACACATATGGATATAAATTGCAGGAAAGCAATGATTCACATATTGAAATTAGCTTTATGAACTGCAATTTGGAGAGGTTTGCAGAACTCTGATCAAAAACGACGCATTCTATTAAGTAGCAGCACAGCCCTACAAAGCCATTTTTGCAGGTGCTGAAATTATGACTGCTGTTTAGATGTTTAACATATAAGAGGGCCATGTCCTCAGTCCCAATCCTGTTCACAATTTGCTGGATTGTAGTTGGAATATTGATGGAGGCTTTTTCCATTGACTTCACTTGAGCCAATGTTTTGTCCACGGCCTTAGAAAGTGAGAAGTTTACAGGCAACATTTTCTAGAGACCACATGTAGAATTGCAAGAGAAATGATGAAGTTATTTTTGTAGTTTTTCCTCCTGGCCCAGGTCTTTGTGCAGACCATTAATACCATTTAGTAATTGCGGGGAGGAACCATGTGTAAATATCTGGAGAGACAGAGACTGTGCTGTAGTGCTACAGATTGTCACTTTTGGCAGGAAATCTGCAAAGCAAATGACGGAACTCCAAAGGTTAGCAGCTGAAGCTGTTGACTTTCTGATATGTGATGCACACACAGTGCGAGGAAAAGATGATGTGGGAACAAAATGAGAAAAAGTTCTCTGGGAGCACTGTGAGCATAATCAGAAAGTGCAGTGGCAGCTCCTAGCTGCTGCAGAGTGCTGGTGCACCTTGTGGGACCTTCGTGTCACTGCCCCCACCATCACTGATGGTGGGTGCAGCACAGAAAGGCCACCCAGAGGGAGCAGGACATAAAGAGAGTTTTCCTTTCAGGGCTGGTCACAGAGTCAGCTCCCAGCATAGTCTTTAAAGGCTTCCAGCTGGAAGGTTTTTTCATGCAAATATCCTCTCTCCTTGCTATAAGGAAAGCCGTTGCTAGGCAGTTTTCCTAAATATGCATTTTTTTTCGCTGGGCCCAAAGAACAATGGGCACTCTTTTGGCTCACAAAACTCAGGAAGCAGGGAAAGGAAGAACCAGACAATTAGAGTATGGAGTGCTGTGTGTAACGGGAGGTGGGAGGTATTGAGAGGATGAGAGGACAGCTAGTAATAGAGCAGAGCCTACAAATCTGGCTCTGTAGACTGCTGCATGCATAGGAAAGAGCTACAAATGGTGAGTGGGAATAGGGAAATAGGCTGCTGTAAGGTCCCCCCAGAACCTTATCTTCTCTAGGCTAAAAAAACCTGAACTCTCTTAGCTTGTCTTTTATGGGAGGTGCTCCAGCCCCCCTTCTTCTCTCTTTGCTGATCAATGTAGTTAGCTTTTAAACTGTGTTTTAACTCTTTATTTGACCTGGAATAATCATGTTTTGAGTTTGCTGTGGCATTTTTTTTTTCCTTTGTGACAATTATGAGGAAAAGTGCTTGAGTTTGGGTTTGTTCGCAGAGCTGCATTCCCATATGCTTTATGTGACCAGGAATTCTGCAAAACTGGTTGAAACTGATCCAAATGGATAGCAAAACATATGAAATTAAAATGTTTTTTGAGATTAATTTTACTTCTGAGCAGCTTGCCTAAATCATCTTATTCAGATTTTAGTAGTGAAGAACAGTGATGTGGTAGGCCCCAGGTTAGACATGCAACTAGTGAATGACCAGCAAGGATTTTCAAGGATCTGTATCCTTGTTGATGTAGATGAAACCAAACCATTTTTAGGAACATTACAAAAAATACATGTGCTGCCATTTTTCTCTGTATGAGGGATGCTGCAATATTGCTAGCTCTCATTAGTAAAAGAAATCGTTAGTTCAGTCACTTCCCTACCCACCAACTCAGAAGAACAGCTTAAATTCTTACACTGAAACAAGCAAACAAATGCTGCATTCTGGAAAGTGTCTTTTCCTTCCTGGACCCTTTTGCAGGAATTGTGAAGGAGATAATGGAGCAAGATGTGTATAATCATGAGGCTGAAGAGCCATTCAAGCAAAAGGTCATTACTGTCTCAGAAACAAATGCCTATGCACTGGCATAACTGAGAGTGTAAGTGAGAATTTTGTAGGTATAAGAAGTAAGTCTGGAAAAGCCTTTGCACCGGGAGCAATGCAGAGCACAAAGGAGCCCAAATACTGTCAAAGTAGAGATGGGTACACTTTGGAAGAAGCTTAAATGACAGTCACTTGTGATACTTGGGGCTCATCAAACCCTACTTCAGTCATCTGTTCCATGTAGCTGTGCTCAAGCTTTTTTCCACAAATGTGACTCCTGGAAGTGAACATTTTTAAATGAATGTCATTTCAATTATTCACACAACCACACGCTCAGAAGCCAGGACTTTAAGGAAGAGCTACATTGTGAGACTTTTGATAATAGCATAAGAGGTTGCAAATCTACATCTACAGAAAATAATAAGCGTTTGTAATAAAGGAGATTAAAAGCCATTTAGAGACAAGGGAACCTTGAGATTGCAATACTTTAAAGTACAAAATGCTGCTTTTTCTGTTGCTATTGAAAATGAGTATGATCTAAGAAGTTAGTGTTTTAGCCTATACAATCTTTATGGAAGACAAAAAGACACTGGTATGTATTCAAAGAGTGGAAACTTGTCTAGCTTCTAGACCAATGACATCCCTGAGGACACGATTTTTACCTTTATCCTTAATAACTGCAAATTTTTAATGACTATACATCTGTTTTCAGTTCTGTGCTCACTGCTGTTATCTAAAGGGCGAAAAAAAAAAACACATCAGCCTGTGATCCAATCCTTGCATGCTATACCATGAAGCAAACAAAAGTTTTGCTGGAAATGTAAGTTGGGTTTTTTTTCAACTGATATGTAAAATGAGATGCAGTCTGAGCCTTCCTTAGAAGATTATTTTATAACATCATTTATTCCATTCCGAGGTATGTGTGTATATAGGGAGTCCTTCAAATTATTTTGTGACTGGCAAGATTATGTTTCTATAAATCTAGATTTAGTGGTGTACAAAGAAAGGGAGAAATCTTATCAGGGCAAAGAAATCATTCTCTTTTTCTTTTTTTTTTTTTTTTTAATATGCACATAAAAAATTTTAGGAAGATAAAGAACTGTTCATTAAATATTTGCCAGATATTCTTTGATAACATGTCAGTGTCGCAATTGTTTCACTGCCAATATAAATATAAAAAGGAAAGAAAAAAGAGGCAACATGAATGACAGACATGACGATTACAAATCATTTGTCCTAATGTTATTGTCACCTACCTTCCTCATACTGCCTCAGCCCAATCTCACAATATAAAAATGTGATGTTATCCAGAGAATATAGATTCTTTCCATATTGATTTACCGGATGCCTGTCACCACCAAGTCACTTTGAAAGGCTAACTGATAGGCTGGGCTCTTTGCAAGTTACTGCTCTGTATGCAGTACTTTTGCTGCTGATTATGCTGCCAATGTTATTTTCTGACGGTGAGATTTAGTGCAGCATAGCTGTCTGGCAGTATCCTTGTAGGAGATTTTTTTGCTTGTATGCTAAGTGAAGGGCAGGGTCCTGCATTCTTGGCAGCCTGTCACATGCATGAGCTGTTTGTTTTTTGGGTTCAGCAAGCAGAGTTTTAAATCATCTTTAGCAAAACAAGACACAGAGGAAAAAAAAAAGAGATCAAAATAGAGCTGAATATTTCATGTCATAATTTTGGCAGCATGTCTCGTCTTGTCTTCTGCATTGAAAGCACCAATGAAAAAGGGAATTTTGCAGTTTTCAGTCAAGTGGCTTTTCCATGCTTCTCGTGTATCCTCTCATATTCTAAGACTGATCTCTCATACCATATCGGCCATTTTTTTAGAGGAAAGAATCTAGTGTTGAGTACTTTTGTGGGAAAAGCATTACCATGTTAAAATAAAGCTCAATGCCAATACACAGTGAGTGGAATGTGCACCTCAGCAGAAAGCTAATAGACAACTACTTGAATCTACAAAATAAAGCCTATATGTTGTTTAAGATATGCAGGCCAAATATTGCCATTTTCTGCAGAGGGGAATTCTGTTGAAAGTAGTCAAAAGTTCCATCTTACACAAATCCTACCTGTTTGCATAGACACGAACAGTTGTGACCAACAGAAATTTACATGGCAGTTTGGAGGGGGACTAAATGGTGGGTTTGGGGCTGAGCCAGCCTGTAATGCCTACATATTATGCAATATTAAACTTCTTGTTTTCTGTCCCAATCACCTTTAGTTAGTACAATAAAACACTAAATAGAAAAAGAAGAAACTGGAGGCTCTTCTGTACTACATGCAGTAAAAAGCACCAATACAAAATACAAATACAGCTTTAAGCACAGTTAAAACGGCATAAACTATGAAATACAAAGGAGTTTCACATATACAGCTCCAATGTACAACATAAGGCTGGAGGTATGTCTAGTCTGCTAGCTCTAAAACTGTGACACAAGCTTGATGCAGACTGCAAAGCTATTCAGAAGCAGGGTGACTGCTCCTTTTCTGGGGCATACACTTCTCTGCCTGTGCCACTGACAAAGTCCAAGCTAGCTGCTTTGAAGGTAGCTTACATCACTGTGTTCTCAGGCATGTCATTAAGGCTATGGAAAGCAGCATTATGTTAACTAACACAGAAAAAAATGTAAATCATGCTTCTTTCCTAGTTATTCCTTTTAACTTGGCAGTAATTTACAACATCGTAATAGATTTCTTTAAGATGTAAGGCAGATCTGGATCTGTTTAGCCTTCAGGTTACATGAAGTAGGCAATTACTCTGCATCTGTGGTTGAATAATGTCCTATTGTACGTAAAGCGCACAGGGGTAATGATGGATCTAAAAACTGCCTGGGATTCTCAGAACTCCTGGCTTTGCAGTAATTGTAACCTGAAAATTTTGGGACTACCGGTTTTCTTACTGTCCCTCTACTGCTGTTTTAGAGGGTCAGCTCTGAGTAATGGAGGGAACTAGTTGTTAGGATCAGCTTAAGTATTGGGGAAGTGTGGATTTTCTTTAAATAAAGGTGCAGAAAGTAGTTGGAAATTGTGTCGCTAAATCAGAGAAGAAGATGGGGAGCAACAGGTTGCAGAACTATCTGTGGGTTCATCTCATAAAGGACACTGGGAGTAAGCAAAAACACACAAGAGGGGAAGGCTAATGGACAAAGAGGGATACAGTGAAAAGTGACAAAAAGCATTTGAGGTTGATTTTGAAAAGAATGTTAAAGTAAACAAGAGAAGGTCCCTTGATGGTTTAAATGTAAAGAGAATGGGGAGGAAGGTGTCGCCTCTACAGACATCATGGTGTGGGAAGGAGAGTTAGTTTGGTCTGGAAGCAAAATTAATTTTTAACATCAGGTCTTGAAAGGATAGTGATGAATATGAAGACATAGGCAAAATGGCTAATGGGACTGAGAACACGAAGGCTAAACCTTGAGCAGGCATAGAGAAAAGAACAATGTGGGACATGGAAAGCCTGTTTTATGACAGGAGATAAAGAGTTCAATCAATTCTGTAAGCAGCAGAAGCCAGCCCTGCTGCCCAAAGAGAAGGTCCTGCTCTCCTGCTAGTCTCAATAGCTAATTCCTGCGTCATCCTCTCTCCTGCACCAGCACAGGTGTTTCTGCAGCCACTGAACAAACTGTATTGATGAAACAATCCATCTGAAAAACAAGTATTTTTTTCCCTGGTTGTGGTGAGGATAAAATACTTCTCCAAACTGAACTACAGTACCAGGGCATTCCTGTTCATAGTCTTTGTTGAAGGAGAGTCTAAAAGAACTGGGCTATATGGGTGCAGCAGAAGAGTGAATAAACATCAGGGAAGTAAAAATACTATTTAAACTAAAGGATGATGTTTGTATAAGAACAAATGAGTATAAGCTGGCCATGAAAGAATTTAAGCAAGAGACTAGAAAGAGGATTCTGTCAGAGGAATGAGGTTCTTGGGCAGCCTGTGAACCGGTAAGAAAACTGCCTCATTTTAAGGTGGTACTGTGCAATTTATGAAGGGAATCTGAAGCACAGAAAGAACAAAAACTGCTGATTGTGTCATAAATATTTGGTTTAGCAGAGTGTCAACATGAGTAACAGTTTGAAGCGTAGATACTTTATTTTGTGTGGGTTACTTCAGCTCATCTTTATTTTGCACAGAATAGTGAAAATAAAATCACTAGCATTTGTGAAAGACAGCTTAAGTGGCTGATTTTTCATGGCAAGGTAAAAGTTTAGAAGGTGAAATATTTCTCATTTATGAAAATATTTGCCAGTAGCTCTGCAACTCTCAACTTGTAGCTTCTTAGCTTCTCTCACTGCTTACGAAACCACACATGCATCAGAAGATCAGGCCTGAGTTTGTATCCTCTCTATAACTTTGTGAAAATCTGTTTTTCAGTTCTGCATGCAGTCTCCTCTCTCTTGACCTTGATTAGGTTTAATTAGACTTTAACTTTCCACATTCCAGGCAGGCAGTGTTCTAGTTTTACAGATGCTTCTGTTTGACCATAGGCAGAGCAAATACTGCTTTGACCTTGTTGTTTCCTAGTGTCCTCCATTTGTTGTTCGCTAAAGTCAGAAGAAGATTTTAAATGATTAAAACATGTAAATAGTTCTTCCTCTGCTCCATCTATATCTTCCTTCTATTTTCTTCACATTTTAATTTTTTTCAAGAAGGGTGACAATTTGAACTCATCTTTTCAACTCGTGCCCATCTCAAAAACCTGAGTGGCTGCTACTTGTGAGAATGTTTTACAACCCTTGCTGGTTCAGCAAGGTGGAAGTTACCCCTTAGATCAAAAAAAGCTGCAGCTTTGCATGCGAAGTGGTAAAAGCATAGGGGCTTCCATGCTGGATTATGCCAGTTTCTCACTGGAGTTTTAATGTACAGCAGATTCATCACATTAATATTGCATATTATATACCCAGCTCCAAGCTTCTTTTGCAGAGACCATGAAGCCATTGCAACCTTCGCCACTGTCTAGAGCTTTCAAGTTCTGGAGGTCTGTTCAAGTGCTGAAGATCCCCAACATGATGATGAAGAGAGCAGCAGTCCAACACTAATATGACAAACAGGACACCCTGTTTGTCCTGGCAGTCTTCCTGCATCTTGCATAGTGGAGATGGGGAGATGGACAAAGGCTAGTTTCCCTGTAGGATGTAACTGCAGAAGATGTAGTAAAGCAAACCTATACTTGTTGTTTTCAAAAGGTGAACAGTTTTTTTGTCTGACTTCACCTTTTCCTACAACACCGAGAAAAAAGAGTATTCTGTTAGAAAGGGACCAGTAGAAATTGCCTTAAAAGTTCACTTAATGGTTCGTCCTTTCTTCTGTTGCTGAGACTGGGACCAGGTTGAATAGCATCAAGACCAGTTGCTTGATTTCCAACAGGTATCTGGGTGCATTGTTCTGGTCTTATTGTTCATTGCAAGCATTGGGAGCCTTGAGTAGCAGGAAACACAAGTCCCAGGGTGGCATTGGAGCTTTTGCTCCGTATTGAAATCCCAGAGAGTATCTCTCTGCAGCTGTAATTTTAATTATATAGGATGATCCTCTGCCTTTTACAGAGCAACTACTCAAAATTTGAAAGGAGTCTGGAGACTCCTGGGAACAGGCAGGTTAAATTATAGTTATTACCAGGCAGCTATTTCAAGATTACTACCCTCTGAATAGCAAATCCCCCACTCCCACGAAACACAAACAAACCAAAAAGTTTACTTGTCCTTCCAGAATTCTTCTGGCACTCAACTCATAACTTGCAATTTCCAGCCCTTCACCTCAGCACTTTTTTCTCTTTGCACAAAAAAATGGATAACTACAGTTTCCGGTATGTCTTTACCCACTACCCGTAAGCATCTTTGCCCTCTCAGAAACCCAACCTCCCATGACTTGTAAAATGTCAAAGATCTTCTAACATTGCATCATATTTTAATTAAACGGTCAAGGGAGATTTTTCATTTCCCTACCACACGGAAGGTTTAACATAGCCCCCTGATGTGAAATGCACATGGTATATGACAAGAAACAATAAAGTGAGGTGCAGACTGGGGCCTATCTTCAAAATTAGACATCTCATAGATAGATAGGGCTCTCCGTTCTGGCGTAATTCCCTCTGACAAGGCAGATACTGTCCTGACTGTCCTGACCTGCCCAACCAAGTTTAATATGTCTGTGACTCTCCAGCCTTTCTAAGAAATGTCTGAGCCTGTTCTTAGGGTATCTGCCCTATCTCTGGCCATTTTTTTGTGAGTGTTTTCTTATGGTGATCCAGAATCTATAATTTGTGGATGAAGGATGTTAGGGTACCTTCCTGCTAGTTTCCGTTATTATCTGTTTATGAAACAGTTGTTCATTAATTTGTCCAATCCTTGTTTGCACCATCTTCATAACTGTGGCAGCAAGCTCCAGAAGTTTAATACCCATTGTGTAAAAAAAACCCCTTACTTTTGTCTGTTCTGAACTTATCTTCTATTAATTTCATTGAGTGTCCTCTTGTTACAGTATTTCAGACTTTGCTAATAACAGTTCTGCAGTTGTTGCTGATTGACCTCACTTTATCCATCTCTTTAATGATTTTGTAAGCCTCAACATAAGCATTTTAGTTCTCCTTTCCTGTGCCTCTCCAATTATGTTACAGCCTCCCTGACCTGTGGAGACCAGAACTGCACAAAGTACTAAAGGCATGTGGGAGACCCATAGCTGTGTAATGTGGCAGAATTATTCCCTGAACCAGGTTGTTAGTATCTGTGCTGATGATGCTCAATGTGTTGGGTTCTTCTGGCAGCTGCTGCTCCCTGAGCTGTTGGTGCCAGAGATGGCTCCAAAATCTTCTTCCCAAGTTGTAGCTGCCAGTGCTAGGTGTAAGCATAGTTTACTAGGTTATTACACCTATTTATCATGCATGTAGTTAGCTGTGTTGAAGTTCATCTGCTGCTCGGTTTCCCTGTTTTGCGAGATCCTTCTCACAAAAGCTTCTCCTAGAACTTAGTATCACTCCTGCACTTGGACTAATTGACGTTGTCCTGCCATATTCTAGGCTGTTGATGAAGATATTGAATGTGATTCTGACACTGGCCTCTGGGGATTCCACTGCTGCCTTCTCTCTATCCTGAGAAGCAACCTTGAAGTCCTGCTTGGTGCTTCATGTACTTTAATGAGCCTTCAGTCCATAAAAAGGCCTTTAGTAAATCTTGTAGCAGCTTAGGTTTTTTTAGTAGCCTTTGATGTAGAGCCTTATCAAAGGTGTTTTGAAAAGCCATATGTGCTTCGTCTGCTGGATCACCTTTGTTCACATTCATCCTGACTCCCGTGTGGGCCACCATTAGGCTGGTAGAGTGAGATCCCTTTCTACAGAAGTTTTTGCTTCCCACTCTGCTCAGAAAGATACAGGCAGGTTTTATCTGTGCATCAGCTCTCTGACACAGTTGCTCTCTTTAATGACAGTCATACACCTGCAATTTCCCATGTACATACCTTTATACTCGCATGAATGCCACATGGCCTTGATAACATTAACAGCCAACTTCTCTATTTGCTTGAAAAAAAAGCCAAAACACAACCTTTTTCCCTTCCTGTAGTCATCTAAAATTTTCTGTTTCAAATATTTTTTCTTATTTAATAGAATCACAGTTCCATGAGAGGGGAGGCTTACACAAATGCTGCAAACCCTGTAAAACAGTTTTCTCACTTAGGTTAAGTTCTTGTAAGTGACTTGGAAACACTCCTTCTGCATGTCTTTATCTTTTGTGCACCAGTTTGTGCCATAGTAGCAACTCGTGTGTGACAGACATAGTGTATTGAAATTTATAATGGGGCAGTCCTCTTCCTTTTCAGGGCAGTGGGAATTCTGTCTCCTTAGTGGCATGATCAGGTGCAAGACAACATGAAGTCCCTAAAAGAAAAAGTCCGAGCAGAAGTTTCCTTTTGCTGGTCTTAGCTGAAAATGAAGTATCGCTATGGGAAGCAGGTTGGGATGTCCTTAGTTGTCCTGCCCAAGACCTGTCTCACTGTGCTCCCCAACCAGTGCTGCACCAGAACCCCCTGCCCCACAGGAATACTAAGTAGGGCCTTCGTTGGGTATTTTGGGTGCTTCAGCTCCAAAACCCTGCACCACTTCATGGTACAGCGCATTCTGACTTGGATCTGAAGTAAATTCTCAGCATTAGGGTCTGAAGTAAATTTCCAGCATTAAGCTGGTTGGTGAAGTGGTTGGGACAGAGAATGAGAGTTCAAGCATTTGTTATGTCCCTTGCTTAAAAGATCTGCCTGGGACATAATTGGCTCCATCTAGTCTTCAGGAAAGTGCTGACCCAGTCTAAAATTTTTTGAGTGTTCCCCTCAAAGAACAGTAGGGGGTTTTTCTTCCTTGTTTTGTTTGTTTGTGTATTTTTGGGAGCACGCCAGTTTTATTGACCTTGTGAGGGCTCTCTGGATGGAAAGATCATATCATAGGGAACTTTCCTTAGAAAAAATACAGCCAAGGAAAATACAGCCAAGGAGATACTCCATTGGTGGTCTTAAAGTTTACAAGGTGACTGGGTGCACATGAAGGTGTCCTTTGAAGGCTGAAACTTGGGTGCTAACTCGGATTTAAGTGTACACTCCTCTTACCCCAATTATATGCCCAGAAGTCCTCAAGAGGCAGAACTGAGGACAGAAGTGCAGTTCCCATTGCCATACAGCCTAAAGAGTGGTCCAGAATGTATTTGGATGCAGAGCTGGAGTTGAATTAGGTGCCTGCCTAGAAAAGGCATCAGCGCACACAGATGGTGCCACAAAAGGCTGCGTTTCCATGCGACTGCAGTCCTGCGGCTAGCCTGGGTGGCAGGACTGAAAGGCTGGGCACGCAATCACAGCCTTATTGCCCAGGCAGGGGTTGTCCTCTGCCAGCTTCTGCTGTGAAGGGCCTGAGGCCCCCTTGAACCTCTTGCTCGCTGTAATCAGTACTTTTCCTGGCTACAAATTGTCCTTTAGATGTGTGAGTCATGTTGGGGAGTGTCAAGACCCCTTTGATGGCATGCCCTGTGTATGCATTAGGGGTCTTTGATCCAGACTGTAAGTGGATGGGAGGGCGGGGGTTGAGAAACATTTGAAATATTTTGAAGGAACATGTAGGTAGTAGAGGGTTAATCTGTTTTTCCCCTGAATGTCTGCTTCCTTATGCCTGGTACACACTCAGCTTGTGCAGTGCCTTGGCAGAACAGCCCAGACCCGCTCCCACCATGGTCAGCCTTACCCCTTCCCACTCCTCCGCCTTTACACCCCCTCAAGCACCCCCTTTTTTGAGCTTCACCACCGGAATCCTCTCCAAAGGTTGGTACAGCAGGTTCAGGGCATTTGGAGGCTCGGTTTCCATGGCAGCCGGGCTCCTCTGCTCCCAGACGGCAGCTCAGGAGGAGACAGGAGTGAGAGCAAAAGAAAGTCATTATATGTGCCAATTAGTATGCAGGGCCAGGGCTGCTGTGGCAGGCAGTGCTTGCAAAGGCGAGCAGCAGTAGGGGTGCCCTGGCTGCCTGGCAGACCAAGGGAAGATGGAGTTGCAGTCATTTGGTTACAAGCAGGCAGGAGCTGAAGGGAAGCTGCCGCTGACTAGGGCAGCAAGGAGGGTACCACACTCTCGGGCATCATTCACACTCTGCAAGCTAAATGCCCCCAGAAACAGGGAAACCCCTAACTTCCTGTTGGGCAGGAATGAGGACAAAATTATGCATTCTGAAATTTAGTCATTTGATAACCAGTCAGATGTCATGGTGACATTCAGCTGGGGAACTGCAGAGAGGGGAAGGAGAAGGGGAATTTAACTCAGATGAAGATGTATTTTTCTCTGCTGCCACTTAGCTTGCAGCACATTGCAGGATGTGACTTTTAGAAAAGACGCAGCTTGGAGACCAGAGTGTATTTTCACAGGAACAGATGACAGGGCTTTGCTAGATTCCAGTTGTGGTGCTGAGCAACAAGCTGCCCCCTCCTATAGAGCATCCAGTTTCTGTTGGACGTAGTCTTTTTCTTCATTTTTTGGCCTAGTCTGTTTTTTGGTTTGGTTTGGTGTTTTGTGTTTGGTTTTTTTTTTTTTTTTGGTTTGGGTTTTTTTGTTTGTTTTTTTTAAGATTTCTGTGTTCTGTTAGTTGGTTACGATATTTTGTCCTGGGCTGACAGTATTTCATTCAGAGCTGTACGTATTTTATGCAGCTGTACGGCAGCTATAAATGTTTTCTGATGTTTCTGAACAAACAATGCAATGTGACAGTCGGAGATTGCTAGAGAGATTAATTCTGTGGTCATATAAGTGTGCTAAAATATTTGGTCTCTAAAGGGAAAGCATTCTAGGTGTCTTAATAGGACACTGAGTGGTGCTATTTCAGATTTTGATTTTCTTTTTAACAACTGCTGATCACTTTCTCCCATCATTTCACTTTCCATGGAATCTGTATAGAGAAATTTCGGAAGGATTTGCCTATTAATTAGTCATTTTGTTGTTGCTTGTTTTTGTTTAGGCTGTAAAATAATCCATTCCCTTCCCAATACGTGTTTGTTCCCTATAGTATGTTTTAGTGCTTTATCTGGGATCCAGTTGTTTTAAGACATTCTTGTTGATACTGTGTGAAGCTTTGTTTGTTCGTTTTTCTCCTGTGAATCTCTGTAAAACATGCCTTCTCTCAGTACAGATCTTGAGTATCTGAGTTGTACACGGAGCAGTTTTGAGCAAGGGAAGAATTCCTCCAGGAATTTCTCCTGGAAGGAAGCGATAGTAGAAATAATTTAGAGACCAGTGGTATTGCATTGAGCTGCTTCTCATGTCCCTGCCAACCTGTCACTGTGCCAAACTGCCCAGGGCCTGAAACACATTTGGAATCCCTTGGATGTTGGGCTCCCTCATACTCAAAGAGGTGCCACAGCCTTCAGGAAGCTGCCCTCTGAAAGCCTAATGTTTCCTTCCACCTTCTGACCCTCCAGCAGCAGACAGTGCTGAGATTTTCTTAACAGACCTCTGTAGGTCTTTGCTTCACTTCAAAACCAATTTAGAGGATGCACAGTATGAAAAAACATGCCATAGAATGTGTGACCTAAATTGAGTATCAGTCACAATTTATTTTTAATTATCTGAGTACATTTTGTTTTAAGTTTCCATTCAAACTGAAATCTATGGGGAGCATCTGGCTGTTTTGTTTTGCTGGAAAACAACATTTTTTCATTTAAAATTTCTAGCTCAAAACTGTTCCAAATATTTCATTTTGTGAAGATGTTCACTACTTTTGACTGATACATAATCAAAGGCATTTCAAAACATCAATAAATCTCACAAAGAGCAGAACTTCTTTTTTTGACCACTGCGGTTTTGTTGAATAGACTAAGAAGGCAACTGCAAGTAGCCTAGGGAGAAGTTCGTATAAGTCGGTTTGGGTTTCTTGGAAAAAAGTTTAAAGGGAGACATTCTCAGTCCAGAAGAAGTATAAGGTGAACTTTTCTGCTGCCTTGTTGAGTCTTATTCTGTTTATCCTGTCGTCACGCTCTGCTGCTTCTGATACTTCTGAATCACGATATATTGACATGATAGTCAAAAGTCATAGAATCATAGAATAATAGAATCATAGAATCATAGAATGGCCAAAGTTGAAAAGGACCTTAAAGATCATCTCGTTTCAACCCCCCTGCTGTGGGCAGGGTTGCCAACCACTAGAGCAGGCTGCCCAGGGCCCCATCCAGCCTGGCCTTGAATGCCTCCAGGGATGGGGCATCCACAGCTTCTCTGGGAAACCTGTTCCAGTGCCTCACCACCCTCTGAGTGAAAAATATCCAACCTAAATCTCCCCTCTCTTAGTTTAAAACCATTCCCCCTCGTCCGGTCACTATCAGCCCCTGCAAGTAGTCGCTCTCCCTCCTGTTTATAGGCTCCCTTCAAGTACTGGAAGGCCGCAATGAGGTCTCCGCGGAACCGTCTCTTCTCCAAGCTAAACAAGCCCAGTTCCCTCAACCTTTCTTCATAGGAGAGGTGCTCCAGCCCTCTGATCATCTCTGTGGCCCTCCTCTGGACCTGTTCCAAGAGCTCCACATCTTTCTTGTGCTGGGGACCCCAGGCCTGGACACAGTACTCCAGATGGGGTCCCACAAGAGCAGAGTAGAGGGGGAGAATCACCTCCCTCTCCCTGCTGGCCACCCCTTTTTTAATGCAGCCCAAAGCCACTGTGATTCTTCTATCAATCAGAATACAACCATCTCTTCTTTTACAGAGGTAATTCTTTTTTCTTCTTTGTATTGGCAATACAGAACAAAAAGCTCTTGGGCTTGGTTTCACATGTATTGCTTCTGGATACTGTTGCACAGTATAAAAATATCATCAGTTCCTTTAGAATAGTAGAAGAGGTTGACTTCTAGAACCTGCATCCCAGCTCATGCTTACAGATGCAGCTCTATCCTTCACTGAAGTTAGTGCATTTTTCTCTTTCTTTGCATACATAATACCTATTATTCTCAATATTAACAGCGATAGTATTAACATCAAATATTATAATATTATAATATTATAATTTTAACTATTTTTAACTATCTTAATATTAACATATTAGTGATAAGAAGATTTTTCCATTATTATATCATTTTAAAATTAACTACTCTGGAGATGAATTTGTGGCAAATACATTGTATTACTTGGCATCCATCCCAGTGCTAATAATCAGCAGAAAGTGTATACTAGTTCTTCCCTTGCCCTCCAGCTGAGAGCATCATGAGCAACTTTCATGGCATGGCCTTGGCATGGCCCCACAGAGATGAATTTCACCCTTAGTGCTTAAGTATGGTCACAGAATGTAAGCACTGGGCAGAAATAATGAAGATGTTTACGGGTGCTGAACTCGCCAATTGTGTATTTCAGCTGAGGCTTCTTAAAGGAAAAGGACATGGATAGTAATGATAAAGGATCATTGGCCCAGTGTTAGATATTGCAGACGAAATTCCTGGTGCACATGCAGAATGACCAAAAGCTGTACTTGTTTGTCAAGACAAAATGCAAATGTGTTAACTGTTTTGGAGGGAACAGCTCCCTGTGGTGGCAGACATAATCCCAAGAGTCCTAGAAATTTGAGGTTAGTCTGCATGCTGTGGTTCTTTCCCCAGACCTCTGCCTGAGTTTCACCTAGGGAGACCCCAGAGGCTCTCCCCAGGAGGCTGTGCTCCCTCACCTGGGGGAAAGCCCTGTTTCTAGTGCTGACAGCTGAAAAACACAACTTCATCAGAGCTTTCTGACAGCCACCCATGACCTGTGAAATCCCCCAGGAGCAAATGAAAGTTGCCTTGTCTCTTGCCCATAGGGGCCTGTGGGGTCCTGCAGGGCAGTGGAAAGCTGTCTCTGCCTTCAATTAGAGAAGGCACCGGTTCCGCCTTACTCTCTTTCATTCCCTACCCCTCTCTCACAGAGGAAAAACAAATAAGCAAGGACACTGCAGTTTTTGTGTCCTGCATTCTGGAGAGGTGAAATTGTATTTATTATTTTTATTCTGAATATTGCATTCCTTTTGCTGGAGCAGAAAAGGGTTGAGGCTTTTTGTAACTTGGCAGTGTTTCGACCATAGGTCACCTTATGCAGGAACCTGTTAATTCTAGTGGGTATTTACTGAAATAACTGAAAGGCACATGCAGGATTAGGGCTGAAAGAATCTTGCTAGGCTTCAGCCCATCCATAAGGGGTGTGAGTGCAATATGTAAGAGGGTTATGTGGGACATACCACTTGCTCACTGATGACTGCTTGTATGCTTGCTTATTGGAGACGCTTTGCAATACATAGAAAGCTTACTGGTCATCCATTCCTACATGCCCTGGTCTATGGTTGTGACCATATTGCTTTTTTTCCCAGCTCCTGCTCACCATGTGTATTCCTCTCATCCCCCCACTCCCTTTTCTCTTCTGTTATTAATCTTGATTCCCTTCCCCATTCCCCAGGACTAGGCTGTTGAGTTGTTGCTTCGTTTAGTAGCTGCTTCTTCCTTAAAGTGCTCCAGCTGAGCATAAAGAGGCCCTTATTTGAGTATGTGCCCATTAGGGAGAGTAACCCATATTAGGTTTGCTTAACCTAATGTCCCCTAGTTTCTCTAGAGCCAAGGCAGTCTTGGAGAAAGTAACTTCCTCCTGCCATTATTGCATCAGGCCTCTCACAGGAGGACATGGATGTTGAAAGCTGTCTCACCTTAAAGAGTAAGAAGTTGGATGGAATTTTGTTCAGGAATTGTCAGACTTAATTGCTGTCTGACAGAAGCATGGTCTTCATTGGCTCACATATGATACCAATTGTTATCTCTTCAAAACAGACAAAGAAAGTACATACAGCATTATTTTTGGGTTTAAAATGGCTAACTCTCATTTGACTATTCCCTAGCTCAGTGATTCTCACAGAAAACTGGAACCATCTCTTGCTTTCCAGCAAAGGTGTCATATTGACCGTAACAGTGAGATCTCAGTAAGACTTAAGTACCCTTACCAAATACACTGCGGTGCATTTTATCATGCTATAAACATTGTCCTGTGTAAGTAATGTGTCAAAATTAAGTGACATACTTTTTATGATGGAGTCTTCATGACCTTGCATTAGTCCCATTCCTTCACTACCTAGTTCATGGGTCTTAGCAACAGAGCACCCAATCACTCATACAGGGATAACTATGCACAGTGTTCAAAAGAATTGAAAAGCAAATTAGAACAGGTCAAATACACAATTCAATAACTTGGAGGACTTTCATTTAAAATGTCAGTATTCACATGGAATTGCCATGCTAGCAAGGCACTCTCATTTATCAGTGTTAGCTAGTCAGTGATAAGCCAGCTGATAAAATGAATATGGAACAATATTTCAAAAGTTTTCATCTGAAGCAGATGAAAAATGTTCTGAAGTACAATGACTCACAAACAGTATTAGGGCTGTAGTAGCCCACTATCATATAACCAAGTTAAAGTACAGCTGCTATGGTGAACCTATTTGTAATTTTTTACAAGTGTCTAGAAAGAGTGGTGTTATTATTATGTAAGACAGGTGCTGTAAGGGTGTGTAGGACCCTCATGCAGGTCAGGACTTCATTAACCTAGGCACTACACAGGCATAGGTCAAAAAACTAGTGTTAGCCTAATTTAAATATCACTTGGTTTAGTACCAGATTTGTACAGAGATTGATTTGGGAGTCCTAGCCTGAAGTATACCTGAACTGCATGAAACGCTGGGGCTGTAGACAATCTCAGAAAACCCCAAATGAAGTGCAATATCTTGTCTTAATGAGACGTTAATTTCCCAGTTGGCTTAATTTGAATGTCTCCAGGATCTCCTTGAATCTAGGCAACTCTGGAGTCTGGGAATGCTGCATGTAAGATGATAGATATCATCACTGAAGATGATACAGTTGACCTGGAGTTCTAACAATAGAGATCTCAAAAAATTAAATTACTGTCCTAACTACTTCAGTGTAAAATAGCAGCCTAGTTTGTTTTTTTTTTTAATCTAACCTTTGAGCTCTCAGTTTTACTGCAGATTCTACTTTAATTTGAGCAGTGAAACTACAATTACATTTATGCATTGATTTTGAATTAATTATAGTATTACAGCAGTGCGGCAAGCAGAGGACTCAATGTTTAATACGATACTTACTCATCCAGAGAGGAAGGTGAGCATGCATGAGGAAGGAATCACCTCAGTGCTGCATAGTTACAGTAAGGAGCAGCTTCATCCCAGGAGGAGGTAGAAGGTTTTCCAGCATGGATCCACACAGGGAAGTTTCAGGGAGCATTTCTTACTAGCCTGACACCTGCAAATGGTGGCATTTTAGAGGCAAAAGGAAAGATGCTTCATCATCACAGGCAGAATTTACAGCTCAGTGTTGATGTTGAACAAATGCAGTCATGTGAATTCCAAGAGCTGTTGTATACACAACGCTGTATAATGTTTTCCAAATGGAAAATGACAGTGCTGAGAGTAGAGAGGCACTGAAAAGAATTAAGAAAAAAACCCAAAACCAACTCCAAAACAAACAAAAAAAACCCAACCAAATTTGTGGTTCCAAGCCCTCTGCTGGTGTAAATTCTCCCTTTACACCAGTGTAGAAATTCAGCCAAGAGCTATTAAATGATTTCATCACTGCTTGGGCTACACTTTGCCTCTTGTGTCCAAGAACAATATTTTAAGCATGGCTTGAGGAGTAGTTCAACATATGAATTTGATAAAAACAATTTAGAATTTTGCGAGCTCCATAGGAATGAGTAATTTTTTTTTGTTTTGGGAGTAATAGCAGTTACTGGTATTTTTAATTATCACATTGCACACTGTTTGATGGACACCTCGTTTAAGAGCAAATGCCTGTTTTGATTCACAGAATGATGTCATGGTACAAGTGAGGAGACAAAAACTAGAATTCCTGGAAGGAAAACAACAGAAAAAATTTTCTGTTCTACTTTAGTGAAACTTTTCTGTTGTGTTTTCCAGTCTATGTAAACAAATTATGGCCCAGAGAAAGTGAGAAGCAGAAAACATCATCAAGACTGCAGAAGAGAAGGAAAATGAACACAAGAACCTTGCTAATGCCTTGTTTATTAGCATCTGGCTGAGAACCAGCATAATTTAACCTCTCTCAGGTCCCTGCCAATGTGGCTGTCTATCTGCATAGACTTACGTTAGCCTGTTGACACTATGAGTGTACACATTCTCAGTGCAGGCACTGAAAACAAATCAGGATTGTGGTTGTGATCATACTTCTCCCTTGCTCTTTAGGCCCGTAGAGATTAGTCTTCACAGAAAAGAGAAATTGCTGATTCTCTGAAATAGTAAGATTATTGGTCTTCCTTTGAATTTATGAAACTTTGCCTTCTTGATGCTTCAGAGAGTGTGCATCTCTGAACTCTCTTCAGGCAGTCAGTACTTGACAGATTTGATCTGATATGACTTGATCAGCATCATATAGGTAGTCTGTGAACAAGCCAAGATAGCTTACTTATTTCCCTTTTGCACTGATGGTTCAAAACAACCTTTTTCACTTGTGGGAAAGATGTGGTAACTCAGTAGGTTTGCCCATATTCTTAGGATTTGTGAAGCTGAAGATTCTGCTCATTTTGTTGCCCGACATAAGTGTAGCAGTTTGTTAATCTTGGTATTTGTAAGCCATGTGATAAGTTAACCACCCATGGAAAGGAGGAGAGGCTATCTAACAAAATTCAAAGAACTGGAACATCTGAGACATTTCAACTAAAAACTGTGGTGCTCCCATGTGATGTACATTATAGAAAAATTTTGTGACTCAAAAGGGAGAAGTAAAGCTACAAACCAAGCTCTATTGTTCCCCTCTTCTCCTGTAATGTAATTTGACATGACTGATAGACCCAGTCATGCTATGTTAACCTACAGTAAATTTGAAAAAAAAGGTCGTTTTCAGTAAAATAAAAATGGGAAAGGGTTGTGATCTCTAGTACTTGGGAAACAGCTTTCAGACTTGACATCAGGAGTAGAGATTTCCTAGGAACACAAACTGGCTTACGTGGTATGATACTTGGCTTTCAGAGTCTGCCCTCAAGTGACTGCTACTTCTTGATATTGACTGTGCAGTTCAGCTCGCATCTCATCACATTACACCTCAAACCCCCTATTTAAAAAAGCAAACAGAAGTTAGGATTTCAACTATGGTACAGATTTGAAGAGGCCAGTTTTCCAATTCATATTAAAGGCTATTTTAAAAATATCTTTGGCTCTGTTAGCCCAGACTACTTGGGGTTAATATAAAAGTGGAATTTGTTATTTTGTAAACTGTTTGCTTTGAAAATCAGAAAGGCAGTAGCTGTAGTTCATTAATATTGCATTGCAAAATCATTTTGCTGTGGACTTGGAGACATTAGATGATCATCCCAGAGCCTGTGAGGATTTCAACATGAGTTGTTCCAGCTGATTGTCTACTGGGACCTGATATCTCTCTTCATCCACTGGTACAACCAGTAGATACTCATGTGTGGAAATAGTGGTAGGGTACAAGTGGTATAGTGACAACTTTTTGTAAAGCAAGTCACGGGACTACACATGAGCTCAATATTCTGAGTTGCAAGCTGTGCCACTGGAGTGGTCAGTACCTGTATGCTATGGCATAACTTGATATGGCAAATCAGGAGAATACAAGATGTTTTAGAAAGGAGAGGCCAACTGGTTCAAAATGCCAAGTCTTCTGTGGCTTATAGTAATTTCAACTCCCTGCTTTTTCGTCAGGGTCCTGGATTCCTATCTTCAGAAACAAATCTAGATGTTCCCTGAATTCATTGAAATACACTGTTCAAGTTGTCTTTCCTTTCAATTTAGCACAGTATACCTCCTTGTCTTTCACTTAGATTACCATTTATTGTTTAACACTAGATTTTTTTCTCATTTTAAAGGAAAATAAATTATATTTTAAAGGAATAGACTTCTTTTTTCCATTCATATGCACTTCATCCTGGGACACCAAAGAACTGTAATCAGTTACTCTTCAGTGCTGCAGATTTCCACTCAGTTAACTTTCTTTCTGTCTCTCTGATAGGGGACTTTTCTTTTAATCAGAGATCTGAATCACGTCACCTTCTTCACAGCACTCATCTGATCTTACCCTAGGGCACTTCATCTTCCTTTCTTGGAAGAGTAAGTGCTTTGTAATGCAGTAACTACTACAGTTTATTAATTATCCTTTCTATTTGGCTGACTCAATATGATACCGTGTTGTGTAAAACACAGCAACAGATACAGTTTCTATATCCTTTCAGCTTAGCATTTGAAAAGGTCTCGGAAGATGCTGAATTGTAAGATACATTAGGTCATTCACATATTCTAATTCCCTTTGGTATCTCTCCTCTAATCCACCCTTTTGGCAGAATCATTTCTAGCCCTCCATAAGCATGGCTGAGAAGTTTGATAAGAGCTGCATATGGCAACGTGTGGCCCATCTACATGGGAACGTAGGATTAGCTTCTCCAAAGGCCCGTCTAGTCCAGGATGCTCTCACCGTGAGTAACCAGTGCCTGAGGAATAGTATGAAAATAGGTTAAGCATATATTAATATTTCCCTCATGTACAGTCTTAGCCTCCAGGACTCTGCAGCTGAAGTGCTTCCTGGGCCAGTGATGATATCTTTGTGTGTGATAACCCTTGTCAGTTTTTTATCCTCCATGAGTGTGTTTAATCACCTTTTGATCCTAGGTAAGCCTTGGGGGTTGGCAGTATCTTGTGGCAATGAGTTCCACAAGAAACTGAACATTATGTGATAGGGTACCTCTTTTGGTTTGTTTTGAACCTGCCATTTACAAATTTCATTTGTTGTCTTCTGGTTCTTGCATTATATGAAACTCTGAGCAGTTGGCCTTCATCTTCTCCATACTGTTCATGGTTTCATAGAGACTAATGAGAGGAATTTTATCTCCAGCAACACAAAGTTGTTGCACTCTTTGTCACACTCAATATTGAACTCATATAGCATAACCGAAGAGAGGGTTTACAATGTCATAAATGCTATTCTACACGTTGTTTCAGTTTTCTGACAAGATCACTGGTAGAATTAATGAAGAAATTTAGACATAAGCCCCCTTTGAATAGAGATGAACTAAAGTAGGGTGAAAAGTGCAAATGAAAGGACACATCTTTATATTGGCTAGTAATCTGCCTTATTTTATAATTCAGTAACCTCATGTGCTAGAGTGGCATGGCTTGTTATGACTGTGAAAATAAGATATTGCTTTTCTGCAAGTGGACATGGCAGAACTGATGGTGTTTTAAGAGGAAACATTGACTTTGTCTGCAAGGCCAGGGCATGGGAGAAATTAAAATAACAATTATTGACTTTTTCTTGTGTTGAGAGAAACATTTGCCAGCATTTTATGAGGGGGAAAGAGCAGATAGATGTTCACCAAGAGAGAAGAGGTTTTCGGTTTTAGAAATAAGACATGGTAATTTTTGCAGGGAACATTTCTTTGCAGTTATATCATCCTGAGATAGGGAAGCAAGTCAGAAGACCAAAACATAAATAGCAAAAACTAGCCTGAAATGCTGTAATCCCACTAGTATACAGAGTGATTTTTTAGGAGGGAGTGAACGAATTAATCAACAGATATTGCTTGGTTCCAGTTTGACAAACTAAGATCCAGTTGCATCGAAGAGACTGAGTACATGCTTGTCACATGACAGCATATACTACACTGTGTTGCTGATTTCAAGACTTAACAGACTGAATTGTAAAAGATCTGAGATCAGCAAGGCTCTGGAGAAATGCAGCAGTCAAGCCAGATAGCACATTGGGCAGGATCAGGCCTGAAACCCATGGATTAATGATTCAGGTTCACTGGGCTCACAAAGCAAAAAAATTACTTTTATCCTGTTGGCAGAAAAAGCATCACTAGTCTTTAGAGTATGTACAAAGCACTGTGACACATTATTGCAATGTCACTCTGTGGGAATTGCGGGAACCTGGGAACGCGGAACGTAAACGAGGAAGCCTGTTTTCCAAGGCTATGCAATTGGTTGCTGTGCTTTTTACTGCATGAATTCAGAGTAATCAACTATTTAAAGGTAGAAATGGAAAAAAAAAAAATGGGAAAGGGTTATATAATACAATGTCTGCGAAAGCTGGGGGTTGGATTTAACATCCTCTTCAGGAGTGCTGGAACCTCTCCAAATGTGGCCACCAGCATTTAGCAGGAAGAGCAATTACTCCCTGTTCCAGCTTGTCCCTGTCCTGTCATTTGGTCAGCCCTTGCAGCACCCTGCAGCATGGCTCTGGAGCTGCAAAGCCCTCTATCTACCCTCAGTACCACAGCCCCCAGTGCTGCTATAGTAAAACAAGGTTGCAGCTGGCATGCATTGCAGAATGTGGCGAATCCATTCAGCCCTCCCTTTTCGTGGTACAAAGGAGTAAAGCACCAACCTCTTGTGAATTTTTTGAGTGGTCATCTTAGCAACATTTCTTGTATCTTTCCCAAACCCTGGCTTGCATCTTATCTGTGCAGCCCCACATATGGCCTGTTTCTTGCATATCTCTGTAGGTTAGCTTCCCCCAGCTCCACCCACAGCCTCCTGTTTCCAGCAGGAGTACAAGGCTTTATTTGCTTGTTCTTTGTAAGAGGGCATAACCATTTGCTCACAAACATAAGGCAACAGGGCTTTGGGTTCCCATGGCAGTTGGTCTGTAGAAGTTGAAACAGGAACCAGGGCAGGGTGTCGACAGATGTATTTTTAATTGGAATAGGGAAATTGCAGTGACTGCCTGCCTTTACCTTGATGACAATCAGCTGAGGGCTCTTTTCTACAGCAGTACCACTAATGTGCAAGAAGGATAGATGTACATTGGATGGATGGATGGATCAATGGATAGATGTGTGCAGACTCTTGGGCAACAAAAATCAACTTCCACAGAATTTCATACTACAGGCCTGGTTTTCTTCTTAAAACCAAAATTTCTGCATTAGGCAAGCCTCATGTAGTTCTGCCCTGGCTGGCAGCAGCCTGCTTCAAACTGGTGTGGACAAGAGGAGTCTGACTGTTTAATTAAGACAAAACGGCACAACACCTCTCGCTCACCCTCCCCCCCTCCTGGGGATGATGGAGAGAATTAAAAAGATAAAGGGAAAAAAGACTCATGGGTTGAGATAGGAACAATTTAGTAACTGAACTACAATAATATTGGAAATAATAACAATTATGATAATAGTAGTAATATATAAAAATATACAAACGAGTGATACATAGTAATACTGCTCACCACCCGATCAGCAAGGCTCAGCCCATTCCTGGCTAATGATCCCAGAGTAGGGAGAGTCCCAAAACCACAATCCCAGACTGGAGATAATAGCCCAACTCTCCAAGAGACTGAGACCACCCCGAGAGCGGGACTACCCAGAGGGAGAACCCGGAGCAAGAGAGAGAACTTCCGGACAGACACTCATCCATATACTGGGCATGTAACTGGAGCTGTGCTCCCTCCCAGCGTCTCCTGCACCTGCAGACACTGGCACAGCAGAGAAGCTGAAAAGTCCTTGACTGTCTTGGCAGCAACTATAAACATCAGTATGTTATCAGCCTTCTTATCAGCACGAATCCAAAACACAGCCTCACACTAGCTACTATGAAGACAGTTAACACTGTCTCAGTTGAAGCCAGGACATTCACCATTTCTTAATGCCTGTGAAGCAGGATAAGGAATGTATGAGGCCAGAAAGTAAACAAACTTTAGCAAAGTCTTTGGTTAGCTGCTCTGCTTCAAGGCATGGGGCTTCTACAGCAATCCTTGATGCTTGACATTTAAAAATAGATTAAAAAACTGTTCAGTGTTGGCTTATCTGGCACTTTTCAAAGTGCTAAATTCATTTAAGTGCTGAAAGTGTTGACAAGGGTAATGACACTATATTGTCAAAAGTTTTGTAAGTGGAACAATGTAGCTGTTTCCCCTTGGAAGTGCTTCTTTGGAGAACATCATAGTTCACTGATGTGGCATTGCAGTCTCCTCCCTGTGGACAGTTTGCACATTGCAGAAGCTAATTCACTAGGCTTTCTAGATCAGATTCTAGCCCAATATTGCTATTAAAAGCAACTAATAAGCATAATATAAGGCTACAACTGGACTGAGGAGTGCTTGCTTTCATAAACTGACATTTGTAACAAGTACTTCAGTCACAGAAAGGATCTGTAGAAGTGCAATTCTAAATCAAAATGAACCATTCTAATGCAGCTGCTTTCAGGTAAGCATCGAGAAAATATATCATAAAATCATAGAAACATAGAATCACAGAATGGTTCAGGTTGGAAGGAACCTTAAAGATCATCTAGTTCCAACCCCTCTGCCATGGGCAGGGACAACCTCCACTAGACCAGGTTGCTCAAAGACTCATCCAGCCTGGCCTTGAACACCTCCAGGGATGGGGCATCCACTACTTCTCTGGACAACCTGTTCCAGTGCCTCACCACCCTCACAGTGAAAATTTTTTTTCTAACATCTAGTCTAAATCTACCTTCTTTCAGCTTAAAACTGTTACCACTTGTCCTATCGCTCCACTCCCTGATAAAGAGTCCCTCCCCGTCTCTGTGCTAGGCCTCCTTTAAGTGCTGGAAGGCTGTTATGAGGTCTCCCCAGACCTTTCTGTTCTCCAGACTGAACAACCCCAACTCTCGCAGCCTGTCCTCATAGGGGAGGTGTTCCAGCCCTCTGATCATCTTTGTGACCCTCCTCTGGAAGCACTCCAACAAATCCATGTATTTTTTATGTTGGGGGCCCCAGAGCTGGATGCAGTACTCCAGGTGGGATCTCACAAGAGCAGAGCAGAGGGGGAGAATCACCTCCTTCGACCTGCTGGTCATGGGTTTTTTTTATGCAGCCCAGGACACGATTGGCTTTCTGGGCTGCAAGCTCACACTGCTGGCTCATGTTCAGCTTCTCATCGACCAAAACCCCCAAGTCGTTCTCTGCGGGGCTGCTCTCATCCATTCTCTGCCCAGCCTGTATTTGTGCTCGGGATTGCCTTGATCCAGATGCAGGACCTTGCACTTGGCCTCATTGAGCTTCATGAGGTTTGCATGGGCCCACCTCTCAAGCCTGTCAAGATCCTTCTAGATGGCATCCCTTCCCTCCAGTGTGTTGACCACACCACACAGCTTGGTGTCATTGGCAAACTTGCTGAGCATGCACTCGATCCCACTGTCCATGTTACCAACAAAGATGTATCCATAAAATGGTTGTTTTTGCACCATGACAGTTGTAGTGTGGGTTTTAAAGTGACAGCATATTAATTTAAAACTGCAATGCTTTTAAACCTTAGCTAGACTGAATATGAAGTTGTTACTTACCTGCAACTGTAGTCTGCTTAGCACACAATAATTTTAAAATCATGTATGTCAACCAGCACTGCAGTTACAGATGCGTAGGAGGGACTTCATCCTGCAGAATGCCGATTATATTTGAGAGCTGTGTAATACTTGCATTTCTTATTAAAGCATATGCAGAAAGCATCTCATTGAAGCACTCAGCACCTTTAAAGTCTGGTCAGTGTAGTCATGTTTTCCTTTATTGGTCCTTCTTGGAATACACCCCTTAGCTTTGCTGAGAGTTTGGCAACAACAGCAAAAAAGGCACCCTACCCCTCTTCACTGCTCTTATGGCACAACTGTGGGTGCTTGGACTCAATAGGCCAATAAAGATCAAAAGAAGCTTGCACCTGCCTGGCAATTTGTTTCAGGCATTCTGCAAACAGTGGTGTCAAGTCCTAGGCTTCAGTTCAGGAAAGCTCTGAAGCACGTGCTTCCTTTTAACCATATACCTAGAACAGCCCTTAATGCTTTCCTTAGCTGAGTGAGTGTTGACTCAGCACCCACTGATCATTTATAGAGAAGGAAATGTGCATTTAGAAAAGTGCCTTTGACCAGGACCTGATCTGTGCTTTTGGTGTGGCTAAACTGAAATCAGAGTTGAAACTGAAGGTGCTCAAGGTGCTCTTGGACCACAGGTAGATGCTCAGCCTGACAGAGGTGATACTCAGTGTTGCACAGATATCCTGTCTTCATTGCAATGCCATCTGGCAAGAAGAGCACCCTTTATAATACTTCTATTGATATTTTTCAAGGCATTAAATATTATCTTCACAAAGGTGCTGAGGAGTTGATAGTAGCTTTGCCTAAAATGGTTGATATTGGCAATGATAGAGATGGAGACACCTCAGGGCTTCTCAGTCCTGGACAAGTACTCTGCACAGTGAAATCTGTCTTCAGGAATGGAAATGGACACAACTCAAGGAAAGATCATGTGAGAAGAACACCAAAGAGCCGTGTGGCTTGTGCTTATCTGTCAATCAAATTCTTGGTGTCAATAATGATGAGTCAGTCTTGCTGTGACTGCAGAGAAAGACAGCTAGGTTTGTAATGTTACAGATCAGTTCATCGCAGAGCCATCATTTGTGTGCAGTTTATCATCATCACTCTAGAAGTGTGTTGCTCATTTTACTGAGTGACACTGGAAATTCAGCATAGAGTCCTACCACAAATACACTATAATTCTGTAGCAAGGAACCATGGGAAAAGAAGATCTGGAGAATTATGGGGTTTTTGTTAATTGTTATTTCAAAATCTCTGGATGTAAGAAGTGACAAATAAGAAAAAATACGGACACATATTTTATTGTTTATAGCCTTCATTAATTTTTAAGGAATGAGTCAAAGAAATTGCTGAAAAGAACCAGTAGCAGAGGCAATATAATGAGCAGATCTAAGAGCCATTTTAATATTTGATGAGACCAAAAGCTTCTCATCACTAACCATCTTTTAATGGCACTTGCCCTCTGTCCGGGTGTATGTGGCTGCATGTTTATAAGGGACGAACTTTTCTAACTTTCTAATGAAATACATCTTAAGATGGGGGTGATCTGGAGCTGTTCTGTTGCCATGTCTGTTTAGGTTGTGATAAGATGGGAAACTGAGTCTTTGTTTGCATCTCAGCATGTTCATGTGTTACTTTAAACTCTCCACGTCATTAACTGACTTCTCAGTCAAAGATGATTTAAAGTACTGATGCACAGAACCATGCAGTCAGTCTGCCTGCCAGAGGGGTAAGCTGTAACAGAGAGACAAATGGACGAACCTGAGCAAAGCACTTAAAAATGTGTGTCTATTCTCTGTCAATGGAGCGCTCGCATGTTTTTAAGTCAGGTGGAACGCTGCAGGAGTTGGGTCCCCTTTTGAAACACTATGAAACCTGTGCAGAGCAACCCGCATTGAATTAGAAGCAAATCCACAACATGGCTGAGAAGTGAACTCAGGAGCCCTACCTTTCATTCAGCATCGCAACCAAAAACACTCCTCCATTGCAACTCGCATGACATCTCATGTAGAGAGAGAGGAGAAGAAGTTCCTAGTAATATGCCAAGTCTGCGAAACTTTTAGCACGACTTTTTGTTTCTGTGGAGTCAGTACTAGCATTGTCTCATGGTGATGCACAGAACTGGGTTGAGCTCTCACAGCCATAGCTGTGTTTTTGGTATGCTGCGCTAACTCAGAATTACTGACAAATAGCTGAAAATGGATGTTCTGAGTGATTTAGAAATAATGTAAACCCCGACTGAACTTCTGTTGGGTTTTTCTTCCATTTGCTGTTTCAACATGAGAACAAGGAGAGCATTATTTATAACAACAAATATAAAGTCCCACAAGGAGAAATGATATGGTGAATTGACAGAATCTTGAAAGTGTAAATGTGGTTTCATAACTAAATACATTTTCAGACAGGAAAATGAAAGTTAATCAAAAGCGAGGTGTCCTTGAAAAACCTTTCCTTTTTTTCTGACTTCCTTAGAAATATTCACAGCTGTCTTGATGCAAAAGTAATCAGAATGTCTATATATGTATAGCACAGTATCTCAGTAGTTTCACTATTTTAAAAGTACTTGAGTGGATTTCTTTATTCATGTGATCCTGTCAGAATGGGACATATCAGGAACAATAAATTGTTTAGAGACTGGAAATCAGATAATTTTTTTTTAATTTAATTTAAGGTTAGGGAACCTAATTTTAAGGAAGTATAGCATTCTGGAGAAAATGAAAAATGTTCTAAGAGACTTTCAGAAAGGCATTCTTTCAGTGAAAGATCCCATTCAACATGAGTTGATTTAGGGTAGGAGTCCGTGTCTTATGGGTTGTTTATTATCGAGGGAATGTATCCAAAGGACTGATTTTGGTTTTAGGCTGTGTAGGACTGGGTAGTTAATGTGGAACACAATAATTTGATGCATTAACTTTGGAAATTATCATCAGAAAATAGCATTGCTATTCAAAATTAGGATATTAAACCATACAGGTCCTGATCCAAGGCTGTCATGCAGCCAGACCACTGTGTCTTCATGGATTTTGGTTTATATCACTGAGTTTCCAGGAGAATCATCAGTGCAGATTTAATTTCATGAATCTTTTATAGTTTCCTGAGTGTTAAAATGGAGAGTAAAACTAGCCTTATTTAAAGTGGGTTGGTAGGCTAAATTACTTAATAATTTTATAGAGCTTCCTGTTCCTTGGATAGGGTGTGTGCCAAGTCAGTGTTAAAGATGAGTTTGCCCTTCAGAAACAACGTTTTTGGAGATTCTGTTGAGAAACCTGTCATGGTAGTGATTGTTTAGGGGGAGAAGTTTGGACCATGAATCACTAGTTCTTAAAAGCTCCTGCAAGTTAATGATATCACATGGGAAAAAAATAAACTGTGGATTTTCCTTGTTTAAAGTCTTGATGTTCTTGCTTGTGAATGTCTGGAGGAATTATTTCTGACTCTTTCATTTGTTTTTTTTCAGGTTGGGGGTCACACCATGCTGCCCATTCGTTGGATGCCTCCAGAGAGTATCATGTACAGGAAGTTCACAACAGAAAGTGATGTCTGGAGCCTGGGGGTTGTATTATGGGAGATATTTACCTATGGCAAACAGCCATGGTATCAGCTCTCAAACAACGAGGTGTGTGTAATACATTCTCAATCTGCATTGAGAAGACTGGCACAATAACTGTTGGTATAGCTTCTCTGGAGAAGGGACAGTGACAAATGTTTTTAGTAGAGGCAAAACCCCTAATATCAGGTATTTATGGTATTGTCATGAACTTTGTGGTTGAATTTCTTCCTTTTCACCATTTTCTCCTCAGGGTGGATGGAAGTTGTCCAAGCAGAACCATAACAGTTGTAATTTAGCTTTTTCCTTTGTATAGGTTAGGGTCTGCTCTGGGTATTCAGAAAGACCACGAGGCAATGAAGAGGAACTTAGCTATCTCCTGAACAGGCTTTAGGTGATTTCAATTCCGTATCATACCTGTCCTTTTTGCAGAGTGGTTGTCCAAAACCATTCTTGAATAGATCGAAGTAATCTGAAGATCTCTCGTTTTCCAGGCAGTCACAAGTAACTACTTTTCAGAGATTAGCCACAGTGATACTCATAAGTTTAAGAAGGGAAGGAGGGAGAGGCGCTGATTATCTGTGTAAGCAGGGTGAAAACTTAGACTCCTTCTGACATAAGGTGAGGTTGATAAATGGGTAGAGAGAGGAGATATGGGATTACTTCCTGGCCGTCATTCCCTTATGATGGGAAGGGGCAACGTGGGTGAACTTAACATCAATGAAGTTATTTCTCCTTGACAGCTTACATTACAGTGATTTTTCCAGATCACATCCCACTGTTCTTGTGTCTACCTAGAAACGCAGCCCTTGGCAGAGTTGTCTGGGTGACTGCCAACAATGGGGCTGCTGTGGCAATTAGGAATTAACTCTTCCATGGATGACCCCACATAGTTGGCACAGCTGTGCTGATCCTTTCCTTATGATTTCTCCTAGGTGATTGAGTGCATCACTCAGGGTCGAGTCCTGCAGCGACCTCGCACATGCCCCAAGGAAGTATACGATTTGATGCTGGGCTGTTGGCAGCGAGAGCCTCACATGAGGCTTAACATCAAAGAAATCCATTCCCTTCTCCAGAACTTGGCCAAGGCGTCTCCAGTCTACTTGGATATTTTAGGCTAAAGTCTGCTAGCATTTCTTCTTATGGGCTGCGGGAATGAATGTGTTCAACTGCCGCTGAACTCCATTAAAATATGTTCTTAACTTGGACAGTATTAATGACAAAATTGCGGAGAAGCTTTCAAAGGGCAAGCAATGTACACTTCTCCATCTGTAGACACAGTATTGACTTTTAGACGTTACCGAGACCTATCTCCTCCCTCTCTCTTTCTTTCTATTTCTATCATTTTTTCTTCTCTCCTGTCTTTCTAATCAATTTGGCTTCTGCATTATTGTAACTCTGCATAGACAAAGGCCTTAAAAACCTGATCTGTTATATCAGCAGACTTTTCAGTTTGCCCACCACAACTAACAATGCCTTGTTGTATTCATGCCTTTGATGTGGATGAAAAAAAGGGAAAAATATATTTGACTCGAACTTTGTGATTTCTGCTGTACAGCTACTGGGAGTTTCTATGGATTCACCTCAATTTTTTTTTTGCTTTGGCACGTGGGTGGAAGAAGAAGACTGGTGTTCTCTACATGAAGCATATTCCTTGTGGAGATAAAGCCAGATGGAAAGAAGACAGTCTTGTGTGATACACTGTGTGGAGAAACTAGGGGATCAGGTGGCATCCAACCCCCGCCCCCAAAAAAACACAGAAATGATTTGATGGAAGGGAAAAGGGGGTTTAGCACTTTCCCTGAAGAGTCTTTCTGAGAACTAAAGGGATTGTTCAACGTTGTGCTTTGCCAGCACCTTTCATTGCAAGATACAAGTGAAAGGGGAAAAGATGCTGCCTGCACTTCGTACAACTACATTGCAACATGATAAACTAAACACCTTATTTTGTCTTCTGGTAGGATATTGTCATGCCACTGGTATAAAAATGTTCTCCAGCTAGTCTTTTTTAGTAAAGGCTGAAGCTAGGCTTATTAATGTACAGTAATAATTTCTGGATCATGTGTTGAAACTAAGGATTTTGATGAGATAGGACAAGCTATAGATGCTGGGGCAGGTGTATCTTATACTGTGCTTGTCCAGCAGCATATTCTTTCCTTCCTCAGTCCTTTTTCTTTTTTTTTTAAACCGTGCAAGCAAAACTGTGCATGGTCTTTGTTGATTAATGCCCTTTGTGCAGAAACTATCACTCATCTTGTAGTACACTCTAATATGCATAGCAAACTCATAACAATATAACTTATATCTCATAAGAAGGGGCTAATGTAGGACATTAGCCATGTTCAAATGCCTTTACAATGTGACAGATACAATAGGCTGATAGAACACGAATAATCTAAAGCACAGAGATCACTGGTCATGTTTGAGCCATGACAGGGGATAGAGATCTCTGGAGAAAACAGATTACTCTGAGGTTAAGGCTTACTATTCAGAGTGCAAAGACCCTGAGCTTAGCACCATGTTTGTATTAGTACTAGTGATGTCATTACCAACATCCGCTCTTTCTTAAATAATTTATTTTTGGTTGGATTGGCGTTGTATGTGTACAACATTTGCATGGCCACTGTGTTGATGACAGCTGCATGGGCATACTTGTTGTTTTTCAAATCAGAAGTTGACAATTTCAAATTTAGAGTTAGGATTATTTTTAATATGAATTCTTACAAATGAAAACCTACCTTACCTATTCCTCAAGACTTTTGCCTCCCTCTGTGAGGGGGCGTTACTGCAAAAAAAGTGATCTTTCTTTCTGTTTTCTCTTTTTGTTATTTCTTATTGATATGAGCCAGATAAAAATAGTCCTTCATCTTTGTGTTGGGGATATTTTATTTAATAAATTAAGCATTTTATTTTTGTAAGTGTTCCCATAGCACATTTAATATATGATTTGCTTGCATATATTATTTATTGAGGCACTTTAGGTTTTTCCTTCAGAAGCTTTTAGAGCTAGCTCATAAAGATTCTGAACATTTTCAAAAGAAAATAGTTCACTGGACAGTGATGAAGTTTTACCCTTCTCAATGTCGTTGAAAAGGCAGCATTGCAAATAAACATGACAGTGTAACTATAAAGCCATACTCAGTATTTCTTTAATAAACTAGATGTTATTTCTTAACTGCTACTGAACTGGAAACACACAAAAAGCCAGGGGAAGATTCCTACAAAATGGGCCTTAAGATTTTATCTAGACTGTCCTGGAAGTTCACACAGAAAGTGAGATAAAGACTGAGCATCCAGTGAAAGCCATTCTCTTGAGAATCTGAATGTTGTGTTTTAAAGGAGTTTGAAGCTGATTTTCAAAATAACAGTGGTGGAAAAGAAAGGTGTCAGAGTCCACTCTTTATGGTGCAGTGGGAGGAGGCTGCAGGTGGTGGAGAGGGGTGCTAAGTTTCTACTTGCTGTATTCTGTCTTAGTTCTTTATGAGCTGAAGAAAAAGGCATCTGAGATGCTTCTTCTATTGGAAAGCAGGCTCCAGCCTGAAAGCAAACAGGTGGGTTTTGCAAGCACTGAAAGAATGTATACCAAAAATAACCACAAAACCCTGAAAATGTACGTAGTGGCATCTTCTTTTTGATTTACTAGTGAGACTATTAGAGTAATTTCAGAGAATAAATAGTGTTACAATGCGTTGTGCAATAACATAGCAGTATGTTAAACTTCTAAAGGACCAAATGTTCTACAGAGCTACCCATGTGGATAACCTTGACCTATATCATTAATGTTCTTGATAGTGCATAAAATGTACAATCACAGTAGACAAGCTAAAAACTGTAGCTATTCATAGTTTGCGTTTGTTCGTGAAAAGGTGGATAGGTGTAGCAGAATGAGCAGAGAAGAGGAAGAAATATGTTCAAATCACAATGACGGGTGAGTATATGTGCATATTCCTCATGCTTGCACTGTCAGCTAAATTGTGTACACTGAGTAAATACGACAATCAGGCTAATTTAAAAGTCTTTCTGGGCTGTGCTATGAACTGATCATATATATAATATATATTATATATGTGTGTTTGCATATGGCATATATATATACACACACATAGCATATACATGTATGCCTATGTCTGTTGTATTTTATTTATATATGTGCAGACATGCATGCACATTATGTATGGGCTGTGTGTATATGTATAAATTTACATATACCTACATTATTACAAATGATGATTAGAGTGCTATTAATAAATTGAAAAAAGTCTGCTGGATGACCAAAATATTTTTTTTCTTTTGATATTTCTTTTCCTGTGTTTGTAAGATTCAACTTTTTAACTCGTGTGCAGCAGAGAGGCAGTGCTAGAATGCCAGAGATACAACAACAAGCACTTTTTTCCCCCCAGATGATTGCATAAAAACGTTTCTTCCATTCCCATCTCAGTTGTTGACTTCTCACAATGAAATGAACAGACAAGCTTCCAAGCTCAGAAAACAAGAGTATGTTTTACTGTAATTTCTGGGTTTGTGCTATTGTTGCTTTATTGTTGTAGAATAACAGTGCAGCTCCATTAGCATTTTATACTCGTCTGCAGTAACAAAATAATTCCAAGAATGAGCTGGACTATTCAGACTGCAACAGAACTTGCAGGACAATGAGAACGCCAAATTTCATCAGAAATAATAGCACCATTCGCCACACTCTGTCCTTCATTCTCAGTAGATCTGCAGAACTTGGAACTGCTTGTGGAGATCAGATACCTGTAAAGCAACAGCACCCCATGATGCATGATGGAGTGTGCCCTTTCTAGTAGGACTTCATTAGTTTTGATTTGTAAAACAATATACCTATATATTGTCTACTGTTTAATAAGTAACTACCTATTTTTTCTTTTTCTTTATTTTTCATTCTTTCTTGCTCCTTCTTTACCACTTTCCTTCTTTCTCTTTTCCTTTCTTTCATTTTCTCCTTCTTTCCTTCTTCTTTTCCTTTCTCTCTTCTTTTTCTCTCTCCTGCTGTGCCCATATCCCCACCTCCCTTCCTGAGAGATTGTTTTTATTGTGGTTGATGTAGACTTCTACAAAACACTTTAAAAAGAAATTAAATAATCCAAGAAAATGATCAGGTCACTGGATGACTAAACTACAATGCACATGTGTTAAAACAAGTCTGTGTCTGGGTTGTTGCAGCCTGTGACTGAATTTCAGATACTGCTATAAAATGTGAGGCAGGGAAGCAGGGAGTGGCTGGGGATAAGACTAGGGTTTCTAATCAAAGATGAAGGTTTTGATAGCACAGGAAGTTGTATTTTCTTGTTATGAGGGCTGGGATGAACCACTGCTGCTTTGAATCAAGAGGTCCTTTAGAGCCTTAGTTAAAACACCTTTATTTCTGGGCGG